>NW_011501243.1:32389-34358 GCF_000495115.2 Populus euphratica | reverse complement strand
TGTACTTGTTTGAAATATCATTAGTGGATTCTCTAACCTTGACATTTATTTTTATCATCGTTTGATCCTTACATTGATATATAAAGTCTTAGTATTCTACATGAAAATGTTTTGAAACAATCTATGTTGATGTAGACTATAAAAAAAATATATATGAGATATGAAATGCAATATAATTATCCTTCTTTGATAGTTATGGAAAAAGTTGTCATATTTTAGATGTTAGAAGGAGCCTTGATGACTACATTTTTATGTTTGACCTTTTCTTTTTTTTACTATTTAAGTTTAATATATTTACCAATTTTAATTATAAAATTCTATCAAAAGCTCATTGAAAATTGCACTATATATATTAATTTTCTATCTCTTTTCAAATAGAACAAAATTTGGTTTGTTTAATTTTCACGCTCACTTGGCTTGCCTAGAGTTAAGATTTTACTTAAAATGTGTAACTTTGAAATTTCTTTAGAAAAAAAAAGGTAAATATGAACATTTAATTTAATTTTTTTAATTCAACCCTTTATTTTTTTATTTTTTTAAAAAAATTTCATTGTCAAACTTTTTTTATTGGTTGGTTTAGTTATTTTTTGACCGTCAACTAGATCATATAGAAATAAATTTTACATAATTTAATTTTAAAATTGGATTAGATAAGGGATCGTATCAAGAAATTTTAAGGTTAACCTACAATACTAGGTTTAATAAAAATATCAAATAATTTTTTATTGCCTAAATTTTTTTAATAAATACAAATCCAGTAATATGATTTGTTTTATAACCACCATAGGTCCATGAACTAATTTTCTTATATATATATATGGAATAATATTTAGAATCCAATTGCACTTTACTACTTTATGGCAATAATATTTTATTTATTTGTCAATAAAACTTGAATCTTTTCCTCCAAAGTGTTGTTGCTATTTTGGGTTCTTTCGTTAAATAATTAGTCCACTCATTCAAAGAACATGATGGGGCAGAATGAATTCCTTTTCTGATGTGCCACAAAAGTATAACCATACAATACAATTACATCAAAACAATAGAATTCCCCTTTGCATTCCCTTCATTGCTACCATCCAACACGCAAAACGTTGTCGTTGCTGCCATCCAACACACAAAAAGCTTTAACATTACATTGCCATGGCCATGAAAATTATTTGATCTCACTTTATCAGCTTGGAAACAGTTAATTGGATGGCTGTTTTAGCTTCCAAAAGCGTCATGCCACTGCGAAATCATGGACACGACAAAGGGAAAGTAAGCTCAAGTTTAGAGATTGGAAACATGCCACATGCTTTGTTTTTTTAGAGCTGGCGTCCCTCGGTAGTATCTTGTCGTCCCTTTATCGATGTCATCCCTCCAAGATTTAAGTAGTCTTGCGTGGCTATGTTTTTTTTTTAAAAAAAATATTTTTTTATTTAAAATAAAATCTTTTGATATATTTTTATCATAAATGATTGCAAAAATAAATTTTATAAAATAATATATATATATATATATTATTTTAATATATCTTGATGTAAAAAATATTTTAAAAAGTAACCGCTATCATAATATCAAATATTACCTTATTATATTTCTATATGCACAAAAATCCAAATCATGCTTTGTTGAAGGGCAGTAAATAATTATAAGATGAATGAAAGGATAAATATTTTTTAATATCTTTTTAGGTAGCATATATAAGAATTTTATATTAAAAGGATTATAACATATTTTTTTAAGCTTATAAAATGATTTAGATAGTTAATGATATGTATAAAATAATTTTTTTTTTTAAAAAGAAGATATAGCTAAAATAATATTCATTTGAAAAGATAAAGTATGAGTGATTGACACGACCAAAAGTTGATGTCTTCTCCCAAGTATAGGAGTGTCGAAGTAATAAATAACCCGGCAAGACCGGGGTCGAATCACAGGGAGGTTAATTGTACAAATTATAAACGACAATAGTACAACAACAATA
>NW_011501243.1:20157-30030 GCF_000495115.2 Populus euphratica | reverse complement strand
GTTGTTATTTTTATTATTGTTATTACTATTATTATTGTTGTTGTTGTTATTATTATTGTTGTTGTTTATAATTGTTTATAATTTGTACAATTAACCTCCCTATAGTTCAACCCGGTCTTGCCGGGTTATTTATTTCTTCGACACTTCTGCACTTAGAAGAAGACATCAATCTTTCAGTCGTGTCAACAACTTAGAGATGACTTACTTTAGGGTTTAAAATTATATATATAACCTTGAATCTATATAGGTGTCACGTGCTTGCCATTTATAATTTTAGATTATTTGGAGACACAAACCTAGATTTTAAAAAGACCTCTTCAAAAGTTGTCTATGTGGCTTATGGGTGTGTCTATTTATCTGGGTTTAGGCTTACAGGGGATTAAAGTTAGCCTTCTGTTTGTGTGTCACCTTATTAGGATTTATGGATACCCCATGCCTAATTCAAGTTGAATGTATAAGATATTAAGTATAATTGTGATATATTTTTTTTTATGTTTGGGAATAACTCACATGACTTCTCAGTGTCTCAACAAAAATGCTATGATTTTACAAGATTATTGAGAGTTTAAAATTGAAAGTGGCAACAGTGATAATGAGACATTTCCATTTGAGAATCTTAGTTATGAAGATGTAAAGTATTTAGTTGAAAGAGAATCTCTTGGTATTTAGTGTGCATTAAATATTTAAATAAAAAAGGATGATTTGGAACACCAAAGAGAAAATATCTTCCATACAATATGTCATATCAAAAATAAGATATGTAGTATAGTTATAGAGGTTAAAAGTTATGTTAATATTGTTAGTACTATACTTGTTAGAAAGTTGAATCTTAACACTACAAAGCATTAAAAACCTTATAAACTTAATTTGTTTAATGAATGTGGTGAAATTAAGGTTAATAAACAAGTTTTGGTTTGATTTTTTATTGGAAAATATAATGATGTGGTTCCTATATATGAGGGTTATTTGTTAATGGGAAGTTCATGACAGTTTGATAGAAAAGTAGTACATCATGGTTTTAAAAATAGGTGTTCTTTTGTATAAGATGAAAAATCCATCACACTTGTACTATTATAACTGAAACACGTTTACGAAGACCAATTGAAATTATATATATATAGCTCAAATGAGTGAAAATATATACTTAATAGTAGCCATAATAGTGAGCCATAAGAGGAGAAAAAAGTCAAATTCAGCTAAAAGAGAAAAATAAAGAGCTAGTCGAGAGTAGAGAAAAAAATAAAAAAGATAAGAAAGAAAGGAAGAGAAAAAAGGGTGTTATTAATAATCTTTTTTATAATAACAATCATATGCAAAATAGTGTTGTTGTTTCTTCATTGTTGTATTATAAGGATGTATTGCCCATAAGTGATGTTTCTTGTGGTGATTGGGTTTGGGTGCATTTAAGAAAGAAAATATTTCTAAATTATAGAAGATGTAAGTTGTAGCCTAGAGGAGATGGTGCATTCCAAGTTCTTGAACAAATCAACAATAATATATAAAAAGTGGATCTTTTAGGTGAGTATGGTGTTAGTGTTATTCTTAATATTTTTTTATCCTTCTTTATTTGATGTAAATGATGATTCGAAAAGGGTATTGATCTTGAAGTTTATTTAGAATGAGAGAATAAGGTGGTGTTTATCTTTGAAAAAATATATTCATTCTAGCTTTTATATTATCATTTTTTTTCCCTTTGATATTCATGATCATGTTAAAAATGTTTTCAAACACATTCTTCTCGATATACATAACACCCAAATAAGCATGAAGGACATTAGTCTTCCATTAAGGAATCTCCCAAAAATACTTTATTTACCCAATTACATGTCGTACTAAAACCCAAAAACTTTTACTTACAAAATAGAAAATCAGATACAATGTTCTCATATTACGATACTACATTATAGAATTCTTCACCCAACAATATTAATGGTGCAACTTCCTTTTCAGCTTTACCTTTCAAAAAAATTATGGCTTGGCAAGAACCTTAAATGGCAATAAAAAAAGAAGAAGAAGATTTACCACCATTCATTAAGGTGAAGGCCTTATTGTTTTCCATACAATATGGACAGACTAAATTTTTATTTGTGCTCCATTTAGAAACCATCTCATATACAGGAGAATCATTTATAGTCCTCATTAAATTTTTCTTCAATTAAATTTTTTTCCCTTAAGACATCATACATCAAAGTCTCGATGATAATTGTTTTAACTCATCAATTAACAGTTAAAGATAGATATTTGTATTCCTACCTAAATTATAAGGACCAGGTACTATTGTAGATAAAAACATGAATTATAGCCTTATATACATCCCCCCAGGGCTAGTTGTAAATTGTTAATATGAGTGACCAACAAGAATGAGGTGCAACAAAGAACCCAAATGGATTGAATGCATTTATACACAAACCAAGAGGCACATTGTATGCTTTCATTGAAAAATAAAGATCCACCTTGTTCAACTACTAACAAGACTCATTATCATAAGGATGTGTTATTATTACTAAATCTTTTGCATTATGAGAATAATGTTATGTCATATGCTTGACTATCATAAATAACCTTTGCAATCTAAGAATGACTAGAAAGTATCTCAATTTATAACCACAAGTATCCTTCCCCTACCTATACTAGGTTTATACAAAGTATATCCATAAGTTTTGTACTCATTAAATCTACATCTTCACTATAATGCTTTGTGCAAAGATTTGGGCATATATCAATTTTTTAGTATCTTTGGCTAAGGGGTTTCATCATAGATTTTGCAACATATAAGTTCTCTCTCAACTTATTCCTTTCAGGTGAAATATTTTTTTCCCATTTAGTTATGCTATGATAACCTACTTCACTCATACTATAATTTAACTTTATGGTAAACAACTGTGTAATAGTTGATAATTTATTATGATTTATACACCTATCCCATAATGGTTCTTTAGAATCTTTTAAAAGATAAAAAAAATCTAGTTGCATCTATATTTTGTTCTTTATCTACATTTAAAAGATTAAGTTATTCTAAGTAGGAGGGAAAATCATGAGAGAATTATCGATACATGAGATGAGATGAAGGCAACTATGAAAAGGAGAATTGTCCTCAAATTACTATTACCATGATTTATATCAAAAATTATAAAGCCTAACTCAAGATTCTAAAATTATAACGGACTAATGACATGACCAAAAGATTGATTTCTTCTCCTAATGTAGGAGTTCAAAGTAATAAATAACCCAACAAGACCGAGGTCGAACAACAGGGAGGTTAACTATATAAATTATAAATAATATAATAATAATAATAATGACAACAACAATGATGATGATGATGATGATGATGAGTTGAAGAAGATTTTAAGATGTAAGATTATTGTAAGGATTAAACAAGGATAAAATAATTGTCATTTCAAACAAGTATAGTATAAACTATTTTTATTACTCAAGTGGAAACCACACACAAAGAAGGTTCCAATCGGATTATAAATTGTTAACATAATTACATTAGTTATCTTATTCAAATAATGTTAATACTTGTAAATGTTGTCAGGTATTCATAATTATAACTTATGTTAACAACAAATCAAGTTCTTTTCATAGCACAAGTGTTGGTTATACCATACGGTTGGGCTAAGAAAGTACCAAATATTTGTTGTACCAAGGGTTATATAATATAAATCTAGATTAATCATTTGGCAAGCAAAGTATTAAAAGTGAACAAGATAACAAATAGAAAACATGTTAGTATCAAACATTAAGATCCATGTTAAGTTTACACTATACTTATTCTTACACCATTAGTGTAACTTTTTCACCTTGACAAAATAAACATAACTAAACATAATGAAAGAGAGAAACATGAATAAACAAGAAAAGAACATAATTATATAAGTATAGTAAAGGAAATAAAATGAAAGGTATAAACAAGAGATTAATGAAAGCAGAACTTAAGCCTTATAAAAATATAAAAAGAGAGCAAGAACATGATCTTGATCTGAAAATAAAGATGTCTGAATGCATGTTAAATGCCTTCTTTTATAGGCAAAAATTTGAAACTATTGATTTAACGACTAATTATTGAGTCGGTGGCCACATCTTGACTTGATAACAATCCTTATCTTCTTTTCTAAACAAAATAACACTGATAACATTAGAATTTGAACAAATAGTCTCATGAAAGTTATAGGAAATTGTCTTAGCTTTCCAATAAAAAATGAATCGGTGCATTTGGACTTCTAGAACTTAAGATATGGGTTAAACACTGAACAGTATCTAAGCTACATGACAGATTTTAACTTCTCTTTTTATACTAAGATTTGGACTTTCAAATTGCAAATGAGTCTTGGACTCTCATGAATGTAATAGGCCTATGTCTTAGCTTTCTAGCCATATAAACCAAACTGAAATCCAAGATTTATAACTCTAGATAGGATCCAATTACTGAATAGTATTTTAGTTTAAATTGAACCAACATCTCTTTTCTAAGCTTAACGCTATCTTTGTCTTCTCAATTTAAATAGTTAAACTCATCAATCAATCCCTTAATCTATATGATAAGCTTGCATTTAAGATGAACATTTAGAATAAATTAAAGGTATCTTATATTATTATATATGTTATTAGAAAACATGCTTTAGTTAAGTAGTTATTGATACTTCAAGTACAAAATAATGATATAAAATATTGATAAAAATATATTTTTAAGTACTAATCAATTAACATAAAGAGATGGAAGTATGGGTGATTGTAGTAGAGGATATGGAAACTATTATGGCTAAGTTTTTCAATGATTTGGATTGTGAAATAGTAAATGTGGAATTACAACATTATATAGAGTTAGAAGACATGGCTCACATGCTACTAAGGTGAAAACACAATTTAAAAGGAAAATTATTACATGAGAAGAACAAAATTCTAGTTCTTTTTTGAAATAGAGGTTAGATTATAAGAAAGATGGTGTTGACCAAACCAAGCTGATTATGGGAGATAAAATCAAACCATGTAAGAGCAAGAAAAACATACCTACTTATATTAGAGGTAAATCTAATACTCAAACACCTTGTAATTATGATATTAAATGTTCTTAATATATGGTAATAGGTTACACAATGTGTTAATATCCAAACAAGAAAGTTATGATATTACAAGATCATTAAGTGTACCATCGCTTCAAGGGTCAAGCATAGTCATTCTAGAGTCAAAACATAAAAACAAAAGAAACTATTTTTTTATTCAATATCAAGAATACATCTTACGTATAAGTTTATAATTTTTATATTAAAATAAACAAAATAATTTTTTTTTCATTTTTGAAATGTAGATCAAATTCTCATAGATTTTATATATTGGTTATTAAATCCAAAAATACATGTAAAGATATCAACAAAACTACTTTTATTGAATTTTTGGTTTTTTAAAGATGATGAATCATACCATGTACTTTTTCTTATTATTACTTATGCCAATATAATTTTTTCTTTGTGAGAGACTTGACCATATACAAATTAAAATATAAAAAAAAATATTTTGAAAGAAATATTTTTTTTGTTTTTTTCAAAGGAAACTGATTTATTTAACACCCAAAAAACGTGTCATGTATGGATCATAATTTCACATAATAAATTTGGGAGGGCAAAAACAGTGGCGAATTCAAAATTAATTGCAAGATTTGAAAATTTATTAAAATTAGACTAAAGCTATGTTTGGTAAAAAAAACAAAAATATGTTTTAATTAAAGCTATATTAACCATGACATCAATTCAAGGTGAATTATCATTAATCAATTTGAAACTAAACAACACCAAAAATCCACATAAATCTTATGAATTTCATGAACTTCATTCAAATTTCATGCTAATTCAAATAAATCAACATAAATATATACAAATCCATGAATCAACATTTAATGTCCAAAAAAAAAAATCACAACTTAAAAAATAAAAAATAAACTCGCAAATCAACACAAATAATCAAATCATTTCAAAATAAAAAATGCACACTAAAGCAAATTAATAATGTTCAAATAGTCCAAAATTATACATAATAATAAGCTTTTTGTCCTAAAATATATGCATTTTTTAGCAATTTATCAGCAAAAATGATTTGAGGTTATAGATCATTCTTTTAAGGATGACGTGTTAATTAAAGAGGTTGTTATAAGAAAAGAAACAATGCTGAAGATTTTAGGAAATAAAGAAATAGTGGTGGTGCATGTATCCATATGCCACCCCCCCTAGCACCATGTAGGCTCACCCATCATCGCTAGTAAAGACAAGAAAACATGTAGATCTAGATTGGCTTTAACTCTTTTTCCTACTTATGTCGGCGATGAGTCTAAACAATACCTGCAAATATAGGAAAAATACACAAAAAAGTTGTAGTTCTCTCTCTTGTTATTAATAGATCTGCTTTTATCACCCTCCATCGATCTTTTCTTTTTCTTCATAGGTGGTTATTGTAGCTACTAACATAATTAGAAGAAGAAATGGCTAGAGGCATCCATTTATGTGGTCATGTGATCATCAATCTAATTTGGTTTTGAGGAGAAATGAGGGTTTTGGGTTGCTTGCAACATTGTTTAAAAAAACTTATAATGTATTACAATGGTAATCGATGATAAAGGTTGTCACTTTAATTGGTGAGATGGATGAGAAGGAGCTACTGAAGAGGACTACTATTGTATAGAAAACTCTTGTCAAAGTGGTCCTACTACCGTTGTTCTTTCCCAAAACTAATGTTATGGTTCTTATGACTGGAGAGAGAAAACATAGATGCTACTTAGTTGTTGTAAGGTTGTCAACGTGGATTAGTCAGGGTTGTAAGTAGTGGTGACAATAGAGGTAAAGAGGTGAGCAAAGGTTGGAAAGGTAGGTGTAGGTTGAAGACAGAAATGATGGATAATCTGGTCAAAATGAAAGAAATGGGTTGAAAAAGGTTGGTTTGATTTTGGATTTTTGTGGAAAGCTTAGGTTGAAGATAGGTTTAAGGCATTTTTGCCTTTGTTTTTTTGTTTTTGTTTCTTTCATATTTTACTATCTTTGTTTTTTGTTTTCATTTCTTTCATATTTCAATAGGGAGAGAAGATAAAGATGGGTGGCTTTTATTTTTTTATATGGCTGATGATTGGGATTTAAAAATAGATTAGGGTTTTTTAAGGAAGGGGACAGAAAGAAAAAAAGAGTGTTATGGTTCCTTCTTTTTTATTTTGGCTAATGTTCCCCTATCTTTTATATGTGAGATTCCCTCAGTATTTATAGGCAAACTTAATGACAAAGCAACCCAATAATCATTTTGGTACTTTTTTTTCTTTTTTGCACTTTTGGTATCCTTATTCAAATATTTTGTTTTTGATTTTAAAAAAAAATGACAATCTCAAAGTCAACTCGATGAGAGAAATAAATCAATGATTTTGAAATAAGTGCATTAAAAGCTAAACAAGTCAGGAAAAATTTTGAATTTTTAATTCTTTTGAAAACATACTAAACATGCCAAAAACAATGTAAATACATCAAAATATATATTTTGGATTTTTTTATTGTTTATTACCATTTTTTGGATATTTTCTTTTTAAACTAAGAAAAACAAGGTAAAAATTATGTTATGACAATTACCCCTTTTTTTTACAATACATATAATATAAAGCCCCTCTTTATAATACAAATTGTATAAAGTCTTGTAAGGGACTTTAAAAAGTAAGTTGTAGAAAAAAGGAAATGTTATGTATTTAAGCATTAGCTTTATGTGTACAAATGATCTATGTTTGAGCGAGCTGCCTATAGTTTATGATCATGTAACCTAGCTATGGTTTATGTTTGGGTAACCTACTTGTTGCGTGAAAAATATAAAGGATTTTTCACAGATGGTCTCTCTTCAAATGACCAATTCATGGTTCGTGATCGAATAACTCACTGGAGTGTGAAAAATATCTAAAAGTTTTAATTAAATGTCTTTGTTTAGACGACCAGTCCATGGTTTGAGATCGAGTAACCTAACTGAGGTGTGAAAAATATTTAGGGTTTTTCATGAAGGGTCTCTGTTTGAGCAACCAACCTATAGTTTATGATTAGGTAACTTACCCGTGGTGTAAGAAATATTTAGTTTTTTTGCATGGACGGTCTACGTTCAACCAACAAGTCTGTGATTCGTGATTTGATAACTTGCCTATGGTGTGAAAAATATATATGATTTTTCATTGATGGTCTTTGTTTAGGAAACTTGCCCATCATTCATAATGTAGTAACTTACTCATGGTCTCTATTTGAGTGACCAGCTCATTGATTAGTACTTAAAAGTGCATTTTTATCATGGTTTTATATCATCATTTTGCACTTGAAGTATCAATAACTCCTTAACTAAAATATGTTTTATAAGAATGTATCTAATAATATAAGATACCTATAAATTGTGGTAAATGTCTATTTTTAATGCAGGCCTATCACATAAATGAAAGGATTGATTGATGACTTGAAGAACTTAAATTGCAAGGATAAAGAGATGGCCAAACTTAGAAAAGAGATGTCGGTGCAATCCAAACCGGAACACTGTTCGGTAAATGGGTCATATCTGGAGCTATATATCTCAGATTTAGGTCAAATTTATATGGATGGAAAGGTAAGACATAGGCCTACAACTTTCATATGGAGCCCAAGATCTAAAAAGGCCATTATCAAGTCCAAATTGTAGCAACAACAAAGAAGCCCGAATCTGTCTTCCAGCCCGAGCACTGTTCGGTATTTTGGCCATATCTGGAGTTCTAGAAGTCCAAATGAGCTGAAATTTTTACACAAGAAAGCTGAGACAATTGCCTACAACTTTCATGTTTGCAACTGGCTCCAGTTTTGACGTTATCAATGACGTTTTGGGCAGACAAGAGAAGATAAGGATTGTCACCAAGTCAAAAGTTGGTCACCCACTTATCAATTAGTCATCAAATCAATAGTTCCCATTTTTGGCCTATAAAAGGAGGCATTTGCCATGCATTTAGGCATCTTGATTTCCAGATCAAGATCATGCTCTTCCTTTCTCTCTTTGTATTTTTTATGCTTTGTTTTCATTAATATTAAGTTTATGCCTTTCATTTCCTTTCCTTTACTTAGTTAACTTTTATGTTCTTATTTTGTTTATCTATTTTGCTTTCTTTCATTATGTCTAGCTAAGTTAATTATGTCAAGGTGAAAAGGTTACACTAATGGTGTAAGAATAAGTATAATGTAAACTTAATATGGACTTTAATGTTTGATACTAACATGTTTTATATTTGCTATCTTGTTCACTCTTTAATACTTTGCTTGTTAAATGACTAATCTTGATTTATGTTGTATAACACTTGGTACAACAAATGCTTGGCACTTTCATAGCCCATAATGTATGGTATAACCGACACCTGAGCTATGAAAGGAACTTGATTTGTTGTTAACATAAGTTATAATCATGAATGCTTGACGAGATTTACAAGTATTAGCATTAATTGAATAAGATGACTAATGTAATCATGTTAACAATATATAATCTGATTGGAACCTCCTTTGTGTGTGGTTTCCAATTCAATAATAAGAGTTTATACTATACTTGTTTGATATACCATTAGTGGAACCTCTAACCTTGACATTTGTTATTATCATTGTTTAATCGTTACATTAATATTCCATCTCAAAGTTCTCATCATCTTCTTCTTCTTCTCTTTCTTTATTATTATTATTATTACTACTACTACTACTACTACTACTACTACTACTACTACTACTACTACTACTACTACTACTACTACTACTACTACTACTACTACTACTACTACTACTACTACTACTACTACTACTACTACTACTACTACTACTACTACTACTACTACTACTACTACTACTACTACTACTACTACTACTACTA
>NW_011501243.1:0-15479 GCF_000495115.2 Populus euphratica | reverse complement strand
TTGTTGTTGTATTATTGTTATTTATAATTTGTACAATTAACCTCCCTGTGGTTCGACCCCGGTCTTGCCGAGTTATTTATTACTTCGACACTCCTGCACTTGGGAGAAGACATCAATCTTTTAGTCGTGTCACTCATGGTTTGTAATCAAGTAACCTGTTTATAGTGTGGAAAATATCTAAGATTTTTCATGGATAATTGATGATGATGTCTTTAAAATGTCTTACTTTTCTTTTTTAAAGTGGACCATCTTTTTTTTTTTTTTAGATTTTCTATATTGAACTTCTTGTCATCTGTTAGAGCCTTATTGGTCTCGAAACCTTGCTATATTCTTACTTATAAACCTTTCATTGTTGGAACCATATTAGGTTTTTAATTAATGAAAGTCTTACTAAGGATGGATCTTTGTGAGATTTCTAATCAATGGAACCTGATTGGGCTCAAAATCTTCCTAGGTTTTAATTTGCAGAAGTTTACCTTATTAGGCTCAGAGCCTTCCTAGATCCTAATTTGTTGGAGTCTTGCTGGACTCTTTCTTTAAAACCTTGCTGAGTTTTTAATTAATTAGAGCCTTATTGGGCTTAGAACCTTATCAAGTCCTAATGTATTGGAGTCTTGCTAGACTCTTTCGTTAAAACCTTATTGGGTTTTTAATCAGTTGAAGCCTTCTTACATTCTGAACCTTGCTAGTTTTTTAATTGATGAAGCCTAACTAGGCTCAAAACTTTATTGGGTCCTAATTTTTTATAGTGTTGTTGGACTATTTTTTTTTTTATTAAACCTTGCTAAGTTTTTAATTGTTGGAGTCTTGATGAGCTTAGAACTTTGCTAAATTCTAATTTTTTAGAGTCTTGTTAGACTTTCTCTTTGTTAAAACCTTGTTGGTTTTTAATTATTAAAGTCTTACTAGGCTTAAAATCTTAGTGAGTTCTAATTTTATGGATTATTGCTAGACTTCATTGAGGATTTTTTATTGTGAAATTCCTATACATACATATTTACTTGGTTTGAAATATAAACCACCATTTCTTTTCATCTCTTTATTGTTTGATGGATTAGGTTTGAATTTTTTAGATGAGTTCTCTTGGTCTTTTAACTCTTCAACTCACATGGGTTTTACCCATATGACTAATGTGTTTGATTACCTCTTTCATGCACAACCTAAACCTTTAGGTAATAAATGAAGCTTTACTCAATTAATCATTCTTTAAAGAGTGATGAACTTTCGTGGCCATGAAATTGCCCCCTGGTTGGATGGTGTCCCATAATTATAGTATTCTTGCACCTTTACCCCCTTTTATTTTATTTTGATAAAGAAGAAGTGCTTCATTATTCTCATTGCTTTAAAAGAGTTTATCCAATCATTTATTATCAATTATTGTTGCAAATTGCCCATCAGCCACTCATTCTTGTGATAAAAATTTTCATGTATCATAGCCATCCTTCAAAAGGCGAGCTGATTTTTTTACCGTGAAGATGCCCCTCAAGTGCAACATTACTCTCAACTGCTACTAGAGTTCACCAAATAGTATATTTTCTTTTAGCAAAGTTACCTTCATCTGATCTAGTTGTGCAAACACTTATCGTTTTCATATGCCATTCATAACTTTGATACATTTTGTTATATCATCATTTGATTATTCATAATGGGCTTCTTTATGTCTTACTTGATCTGATTATTGTTTGTTATCTCTTTCAAGGTCCACTATATTGCCTCCCGGCTACTTAAATTTTCAAATATGACTTATAAAAAGTGTCGATGTCATTTATATTAAAGACTATGCAACTTGGTCAATGACCTCTGTATCTTTCTCTGTATCTCTCTATCTTTTGGAAATCATTTTCATGTTTTGAAATCAATTCGTAAATTTCAAGGATCATATCCATTCAAGTCTAATTATTGTAAAAGACTATAAGATGTAATTTTGAAAGTTTCTCTTTGATCATAACCCTAAGATATGTCATTCAAAGCTAAAATGTTGTTTTTATGCGTTTTTCTATTGAGAATTAACAAGGCAAAGGTTAAGAAAGAAGTGTTAGCTTAAAGTTAAGTTATTCATGGCTTATATGAATTTTTGTTATTTTTTAAAACAAATAAATTTATTCGATGTAAGTTTAAAACAAAATTGTTTTGAATTTATTACAATTCTAAGGGCATTTAATCTTTTGGGGAAAAAAAGAGATAATTTAATCTTTTTATCTTGGCAAGAATGGAATTGGTGAAGGTATATGATGAGGTGACCTTTTGTTTTTATAAACTTTAAAGCAAGAGACTCGAGTAAGAAGTCAACGTTTTGTTTGAGAAAAAATTGTTTTTTTTAGCATTTTCTTTGTCAACATGAATAATTTCGAGTAGCTTTGTTCGCAACATAATGAGTTTTGTAAAAAACATTCTTTTGCATTTTAAGAACATCATTTATCGGTTTAATTTGCTTGCATGCTTGAGTAGAAATGGTTTATAAAATGCTCGCAATGCAGGTTATGGTACTAACTATTTCTCTCACCCCTCTATCCGGCAATTCTCTGTCCCTCATTCGATCTCCCACCACCGGCTGTTTAAAGCCTCTGAACCACCATAGAAAACTTAATCGCCTCCTATAAAGCAAAACCCAGGCAGTTTTCATCTCTTTCTCCCCCTCATCTGGCCGGAAAAAGGTTGTGAGTTCTTCGACCACCTGGAGTTTCAAACCATTGATTCTCCTTCATCAGCCATCAAAGGCCATCAAAAACACCATCATCAGAATCCTCTCCATCAGATCTACCTGAATCAACCATTCTTTGGCCAGAAATCTTGCCGAAAAATTTCACCGCCTCCAATAATGATTGCACGTGAGCTACATGCGCCATTAGGGGCATTTTCATAATTTTCTGAGAAATTCAAGGATATTTTAGTCTTTTACCTATGCAGTGGCACTCAGGTAATGTTTTATGATTCCTAATGGTATTTTTCATATCGTTATATATAAGTATTTGTAAATTTTCTTGCATGTTGTAAACAAGAAAAAAAACCCAAACTAAATATAAAAGGAATAACAACGCGGGTCCAACCCCTATCTTATCATGTCATCGTTTATGGGTCCAAAGCCCAATTCTCAAGGATGGTTATATCCCTTTCTCAATGATATCAAAATAATTTTTTGTTTTATAAATGAATATTGTTTGTCAACATGTCTCTTTTTTTAGAAAAGGATTGATGTTAAAAATTTAAATACCAAATATGGATTATGTCCATTATTTTTTTCTTTTGGTAATCCAGACACAACTCTCCTTTTTAGAGTCAAATGTCAATATTTTAGATGAGTCTTCTATTTTTTAGGGACTAATATCATTCATTTTTTTGATGTGTCTCCCACAAACATTGTTTGTCGACACGTCTCTTTTCTTTATAGAAAAGGACCAATGTCAAAAGTTTAAATATAAAATATGGATTATGCCTATTGTTTCCTTTTGATAACTCTGACGTAACTCCCTTTTTAGGGTTAAACGTCGACATTTTAGACGAGTCTTCTATTTTTAGAGACTGATGTCATTTTTTACGTGTCTCCTATTTTTAGGGACCAACATTAACCATCTTTAAAAAAAAATTGCAAATAAGCTCAAAATGTAATAGTATTTGAATCAAATAAAAAACACATAAGTAAGGGTAACCTTTCTCTTGAAAGGATGTTTTAAAGGTGGTGTCTACCTTCCCTTAATCATAACTAATCCAATACCTGAATCTCTAGGATCAGTGTCTAATTTGGGATTTTTAGTTCCCTTAAATTACTAGATGGTGACTCCAATAAAATCTTTGTTTCCCTCAATCAAGAAAATCTTTCTTTTTGTTAAATAAACAAAAGAGTGAAGTCGTTGCCCGACTTCGTGTAGTGACACTCTCTTTCATTATGTTTAGCTAAGTTTACTATGTTAAGGTGAAAAGGTTACACTAATGGTGTAAGAATAAGTATAGTATAAACCTACTACGGACTTTAATGTTTGATACTAACATGTTTTGTATTTGTTATCTTATTTACTCTTTAATACTTTGCTTGTTAAATAACTAATTTAAATTTATATTGTAAAATACTTAGTACAACAAATACTTTGCACTTTCATAGCTCATACTGTATGGTATAACCGATACCTGAGCTATGAAAGAAACTTGATTTGTTGTTAACATAAGTTATAATCATGAATGCTTGAGAACATTTACAAGTATTAGCATTATTCGAATAAGATAACTAATGTAATCATGTTAACAATTTATAATTTGATTGAAACCTCCTTTGTATGTGGATTCCCTTTGAATAATAAGAGTTTATACTATACTAGTTTTACATACCATTAGTGGATCCTCTAACTTTGACATTTGTTGTTATCATTATCTAATCCTTACATTGATCTTCCATCTCAAAGTTCTCATCAACTTCTTCTGCTTCTTCTTTATTACTACTATTACTACTACTACTGCTATTACTATTGTTTTTATTGTTACTATTGTTGTTGTTTATAATTTATACAATTAACTCCCTTCTTCTTTATTATTCTTTTTCTCCTTTTTTTTTCTTTATTAGTACTACTACTACTACTATTGTTATTGTTGTTGTTGTTTATAATTTATACAATTAACTCCCTTCTTCTTTTTTATTCTTTTTCTCCCTTTTTTTTCTTTTTTTTTTTTTTATTACTACTACTACTACTATTGTTATTGTTGTTGTTGTTGTTGTTACTATTATTGTTGTTTATAATTTATACAACTAACATCCCCGTGGTTTGACTCTCATTATTAGATTAAAGCTTTTTCCTTTTTCATTAAAAGATAAAGCTAAAACATGGCTATAAAATTGAAGACTAGGATCCATTCGTGCTTAGGATGAAATGCAACAACAGTTTTTAAAGAAGTTTTTCCCATCTTATAGAACAAACTCTTTCAAAAGACAAATCACCACTTTTAGTCAAAAACTAGGAGAAACATTTTACCAATGTTGGGATAGGTATCGAGACTTGCTTAATACTTGCCCTCATCATGGTTTTGAAACATGTAGATTAGTTTCACATTTTTATGAAGGTTTAACATCTAGAGATAGGCAAATGGTTGAATTGATGTGCAATGGAACTTTTGAAGATAAAGACCCTAATGAAGCAATAGAGTACTTAGACTTGTTAGCTGAAAATGCTCAAAATTGGGACACCGTAGGTACTTATGAGGCACCAAGTAAAACTCAACCTCATACATCTAGTGGAGGTATGTACAACGTTAGGGAAGATCATGACCTTCAAGCCAAGTTTGCATCTTTAGCTAGAAAAGTCGAGGCACTAGAATTGAAATAGAGTGGTCAATTAAAATCTGTTGAAAACATTGTGTGTCAATATATGTGAAACAAATAAACACTCAATCAATAATTGTCCAACCTTGCCTTCTTTTAACGAATATCTTTATGAACAAGCCCATGTTTTAAATAGTTTCCAAAGGCCCAACTACAACATATACTCGCAAACATACAACCCTGGTTGGAGAAATCACCTAAATTTTAGTTGGAGGAATGAGAACAACAATGCACAAATTTCACAACCACCATTTCAAGCACACCACAATTTCCAAAATTCTCATGGATATACACCTCCTTATGCTCCAGCTCCTAGAAGAAATCTTGAGGAAACATTGCATGCATTCATTAAAAAGCCAGAGATAATCAATACTCAACTTTCTCAAAACATGACAGATTTTAAAGATACTCTTGCAAAATTGACATCTGCTCTTACTTTCCAAGAGAAAGGTAAGTTTCCATCTCAACCACAACAAAATCCCAAGGGGCAATACAATGCAAACGCAAGTAGTTCCGGAAGTCAACACATGGATCAAGTCAAATCAGTCACTACTCTTCGCAGTGGTAAGGTTATTGAAAAACCCTCTCTTGAACCTTATGAGAAAGATGATGAGTCAATCTTTGAGGGTAAGGAAGGGGTTGAATCTGGAAATTACAAAGAAAAGACTGATTCTCCGCCAGTACTTCCACTTCCTTAAGTCATGACCAAACAAAGGAAAGTCAATAATGATGAATTAGTTTAAGATCATATTGATGAATTAGTTTATGATCAACTTGAATCTACTTTAAGTAAAAATGAGTTGGATGAATCTGAAGATTTGTAAATGATTTATTCTGAGGAAGAAATCATGGATGAAAAAAGCACCGACAATGTTGATGCGGATCTTTTGTCAAAAGTGACACCAAATTCGACATCTGACATCACACCAATCGATGATTACTTTCCTAATGAATCCTTACTTTCTCTTAGTCCAATGCCTTGGTATGATAAAAATATCAATTTTCTTCCTTTAGGAGATTTGCCAGCTGATTGGAGTACCCAAGATAAAGAAAAGTTTTTGAACGAAGTGAAGAACTTTTATTGGGGTGACCCTAACTTATTCAAATATTATCCTAATCAAGTATTTCAAAGATGCATTCCCGATAATGAGGTAAGTAGTGTTATTAAATTTTGTCATTCTAAAGCATGTGGAAGTTATTTTTCATCAAAAAAGATAGGTGCAAAAATCTTTCAAAATGGATTTTATTGGCCCACCATGTTGAAGTACATGCATACATTCTGCAAAACTTGTGAAAATTATCAAAAAGTTGAAACTAGTCAAAAAGTTTTCTTTTATAATTCTCAACTCTATATATTCCCTAGAGAGCTAAGATCAAGATAGAGCAATCCTTATGGGGCCAGTGATATTGAGAATTCAATGAATGACAATGTTTTTAAGGAAAATGGACATCATTTGAAAGCTTATTTTGATAATTTTCCTAGTGAAAATAAATCAACTAGTTTGAATGATCTTGTAGATAAAGGTTGATTATTTTGGTTTTCTCACATTTTTTATGTTTTTTTTAGTGATTTTTGTTAGTTTCTCTCACCCCGGTCAAATAGGGGACAATGGTACTTCGTGACTTAAGTCGGTTCTTTCAGTTTCCCACAATAATTGATATCTCTGTATATATTTATGCAATTCTTTGAATCTCTCTTCCAATTCTCATTTGAAAATAGATACTAATCTTGAAAAATTGAAAAGGTATTTTCCCGCTCTGCCTTAGAATGTGATTACAAAAATTTACCGTGCTAGATGTGCAAGATTGAGATTGTTAATGAATCATGGAATTCCTGAAGATATTCACTGGTTGATTGAAGCAAAGGTCCGATTATCAGGTGAGTCCTCTAACTCCTTCATTTCACACATGTCTGGAATAGGTAAAAGCACTTTTGCAAAGAAACGTCGTGCAAAACGACTGAAAGTCTGTCATCGATGTGCTAGATGGACTTGTAATACATAATGTCGTTTTTTAGGAATGGTATCTATAAATCGTGAAGATAAAATACAATTCATTAAGGATGGCCTGAGTAAGGAGTCTTTAGATAATCTTCTATTGACTCTTGAGACAAATCCTAGTGGAAATGTGCATCGTGTAATTCATGATTTATGGCCACTATTTTATAAAGAACATGATCGACGTAGTCTTGGAAATCTAACTAAAAAAGACCCTGTTTGCCAGTTTTTAAGAAAACTAGATGGGAAGCCTATCCCCGACCCATAGAGAGCGTTTAAGCCATTCTTGGACGTAAAACCAAGGGAATATGTGAGCCACAACCATAACTACTTGTACATACACATGCTTTTTCAAAAGTAAATAAATAAATAGAGAGAGAGAGTGTGTGTGTGTAAGACTCTAGCTGGCCTACATATAGGTGGTATGATTGCCTTTCTAATTTCTCTTCTATAAAATCCTCTCTTCCTTCCTTTCATTTCTACTCAACCCATGCATTCAACAAATACAGAAGTGTGTAGAAATGGCAAGTTCCTCAAGTCATCATATAAGAAATATTTGTGTTTTCAGTGGATCTAGTCCTGGGAAAGAAAATGAGTTTTTAGAATCAACAAATTATCTTAATCAAGTGCTAGCTGAGAGAAAGATTCATTTAGTGTATAAGGGAGGTAGTCTTGGGTTAATGGAAGGTGTGTCAATAGCTGCATTTTTAGGAGGTAGTCAAGTTTTAGGGGTCATCCCCGAAGCTTTAATACAAGGGGACATCATTGAAAAAACAATTGGAGAGGAACTTCAGGTCTCCACAATGTTCGCTCGAATGAATGCAATGTTTAACCATGTTGATGCCTTCATTGCTTTACCAGGTGATCTAGACACATTGGAAGAGATCTTTCATATTTTCTCTTGGGCCTAACTGCACATTCACCATAAACCCATAGGTTTGTTAAATGTTAATGGTTATTATGATAAGTTGTTGTCTTTTCTTGATCATGTTGTGGAACAGGAATTTCGAACATCTTCTGCATGATAAATTATAATCTTTGCTGCTATTGCTGAACAATTGATTGACCAACTACAATCTTTCATTCCTGTGATTGATCCCTCCATGAGTCGCATAAATTGCTCATCTAAGGAAAGCCGTAAAAAGTTTATATTAGATTTGAGCCTTTATTTGTGAATCTTTGTGTCTTTTGGTTTTATTATTATGTTTTGTTGTTTCTTATATTTGTTTCAGTGTGTTTCAGGTTTGTCAGTGTTCGTTATTTCAGGTGATATCTTCTATACTCTATCTTTCTACCTTAGAACATTGAGGACAATGTCTCATTTTGGTTGGGACGCATCTTCGTAATCATTCTTAATAAGGTCTATCATAATACTTTTTGAAATATTCAGGTTTACAAACTCTCGCATTGTTATCACTTAATTATGCTCTTATACTTATTTAACATGTATTCTTAAACCTTAATTTACACACACACATTTTAACATATGATTGTAGGTTGCATATTGGATTGTTACATTATTTATGTTCTTTTGTTAAAGGTAACAACTAAGGAAAAAGGGATAGTATATAATTAAACAAAAAACAAAAAAAATAAGAGAAAAAAATGATGATAATAAAAATGTAGATAAGTTTGGTTTCGTAGCCTCCCTAACCTAAGCAATTAAGCCCGAATGGGTGTTTTAACACCTAAACCCTAAAGTCAACTAACTTGGGAGCTATTGACCCAACGCTTGTTACATGGGTTGAGGAGAAAAGCTTAAGGAAATCAAACATTGCACTATCTACATATCAGTATCTGCGACCTGAGTTACTAAGCTCGTAGGGGTGTCTTAACATCTAATGCCCTAAAACCAACTGGTCTGGGAGTCATTAGCTGAAAGCTCGTTACATAGGTCAAATATGCATGGTGTTTTAAATTATATGTATTAAAAAAAAAAAAGAAGAAGACAAAAATAATAATCCCAACCCAAGGAAGTTACCCTTAAACATTACAACAAAAATTTTGTTTTCTTCCAAGAAAAGCCCCATACTTATGTGTTGATACATTGAGCACAAAAGAAAGGTTTATTAATATATTGTTAAGAGGTATTGAGCAGGTATATAAATTTAATGAGAATTTGTTTATTTGGATAGATTAATGGAAGTTAAATGATGACTACCTTACTTTGTGGAATTTGCAAAGTATTTTTCTATTTTAACGCTTTGATTACTAGGGACTAGTAATAAGCTGGTTGGGGTTGTGATTAGTACTTAAAAGTGCATTTTTATCAAGGTTTTGTATCATCATTTTGCACTTAAAGTATCAATAACTCTTTAACTAAAGCATGTTTTATAATAATATATTTAATAATATAAGATACCTTTAATTTATGGTAAATATTTATTTCAAATCCAAGCCTATCACATAAATGAAAGGATTGATTGATGAATTTAAGAACTGAAATTGAAAGGACAAATAGATAGCCAAACGTAGATAAGAGATGTCGATGCAATCCAAACCGGAACACTGTTCGGTAATTGGGTCATATATGGAGCTGTAGATCTTAGATTTAGGTCTACTTTATATAGATGAAAAGGTAAGACATAGGCCTATAGCTTTCATATGGAGCCTAGGATCTAAAAAGGCCATTTTCAAGTCCAAATTGTAGCAACAACAAAGAAGCTTGAATCTGTCCTCCAACCCGAGCACTATTCAGTATTTTGGCCATATCTGGAGTTCTAGTAGTCGAAATGAGCTGAATTTTTTATACAAGAAACGTGAGACAATCTCCTACAACTTTTATGTTTCAAGTGGCTCCAATTTTGACGTTATCAATGATATTTTGGGCAGACAAGAAAAGATAAGGATTGTCACCAAGTCAAGAGTTGGTCACCCACCCATTAATTAGTCATCAAATCAATAGTTCCCAATTTTGGCCTATAAAAGGAGGCATCCATGCATTTAGGCATCTTAGTTTCCAGATCAAGATCATGCTCTTGCTTTCTCTCTTTGTATTTTTTGTAATGATTATGCTTGGTTTTCATTAATATCAAGTTTATGCCTTTCATTTCCTTTCCTTTACTTAGTTAACTTTTATCTTATTTATGTTCCTATTTTGTTTATTTATTTTTCTTTCTTTCATTATGTCTAGCTAAGTTTATTATGTCAAGGTGAAAAGGTTGCACTAATGGTGTAAGAATAAGTATATTGTAAACTTAATATGGACTTTAATGTTTGATACTAACATGTTTTGTATTTATTATCTTGTTTACTCTTTAATACTTTGCTTGTTAAATGACTAATCTTGATTTATGTTGTATAACACTTGGTACAACAAATGCTTGCCACTTTCATAGCCCATACTGTATGGTATAACTAACACCTGAGCTATGAAAGGAACTTGATTTGTTGTTAACATAAGTTATAATCATGAATGCTTGACGAGATTTACAAGTATTAGCATTAATCGAATAAGATGACTAATGTAATCATGTTAACAATCTATAATCTGATTGGAACCTCCTTTATGTGTGGTTTCTAATTGAATAATAAAGAGTTTATATTATACTTGTTTGACATACCATTAGTGGATCCTCTAACCTTGACATTGTTTTTTATCATTGTTTAATCCTTACGTTAATTTTTCATCTCAAAGTTCTCATCAACTTTTCTTCTTCTTCTTCTTCTTATTTTTCTTTATTGTTGTTGTTGTTGTTGTTCTTATTATTATTATTATTATTATTATTACTACTACTACTACTACTACTACTATTATTATTAGTATTATTATTGCTACTATTATTATTGTTGTTGTTATTGTTACTATTGTTGTTATTTATAATTGTTGTTTATAATTTGTACAATTAACCTCCCTATGGTTCGACCCCGGTCTTGCCGGGTTATTTATTACTTCGACACTCCTACACTTAGGAGAAGACATCAATCTTTTCATCGTGTCACCTTGACTCGATCCTTTTTTTTTTCCATTTAAGTATGCTCCTTGTCATTCAAATTTCTGAGGCTCTTTAGCTTTTTCATGACCTTTGTTTGGCCTTTGATCTTTGAATTTATACTTACCTCCTAATATAGGATGCAATCTCAGTCAAGATCGATCATTGACTTTTAAAATTTCTATTTGCCTACTAGTGTGAGGTGTGATTCCAGTTAGAGCTTTAATGAAGAAAAACTTCTTTAAGCTGAAATAGAAACCACATGAGATATATTTTTAAAACGTGAAGGGATAACAAAGATGGTCTTTCATCATTTCAAGCATAAGTAATTAAAATTGATAAATTTTATCCTTATCTGATGTGATGATTTTGAAACTTTTGTATAAAGACTTTAAGTTTTTATAAATCAATTACTAGCAATCACGTATACAACTAAAACTATGGGCCAACAGACATGGGACATGACTTTTTCATATTTCATGTGTTAGTTCAAAATGGTTTGGTCACTTTAAAATAAAAATTACATGAATGATTCATTTTCCACCTTACAAAGGGACATTTAAACATTGTTTTAAGAAAATATTAAATTATTTTTTAAATAAAAAAGAAAATTCAATCTGGTGAATGATTTTTTAGGATTAATTTTGCAAAGGATTTTTTTACAAAACTAATGTTGTCAAAATATTTTGAACAAATCCATGGAATCAATCATGAGGGTCAATTTTACGAGTTTGAAAGAGGTTGCCTCTTAGCATTTCGTATGGCAGAAATTAGGTTCGATAAGTTCTGTCATTATAATTTTCCAATCATGGAAAACAATATGATGCCAAGTTAGTACTTAAAAAAAAAACATATTTTGATTTCAAAACAACAACAAGATTAAAAAAAAAGGCATATTTTACTAAAAAAAAATAAGATACAATCTTAAAAGAAAAATACAAAATAGTAAAGTTCCATAACAAAATGATTGAAAATGCAACACCCTTCTTAGATCAGCTTTTCCAATAATCTATGCATCTCGTCAATGTTTACCAACCACTTATTATGTTGAATATGATTTGATGAAAATATAATAGATGACATTATCTTTCACAAAACTAACTTGTCTCTTTCTCATCAACTTATAAACTTATTATTCTGGAATTCTTGTGATTTCTAGTTAAATGGTTGCGAATAAAGGTAAAGATGTTTGATATATCTAGTTTGCAACAAATTATAATTAATTATGAGGTAGAACAACATCAATCTTTAAAGAACCTGGGGCATTGAAGGAAATAATTTACAAACTTTAATTAACTAAATAAGTATCAGAAATAATCTTTTGATGGGATGTAAAGAAGGACAAGGAGGCATATTCATAATGAGTTACTCAGTATTGTCTTTCAAGTATAGGGGGCTTCCTTTTAGAGCAAATAGTTTGTCTTATCATATCAGTTAACCAAGCCATCTTCTTTCTCAAGAGATTATCTTGCTTTTGTTCAAGTTGAACTCTCTTATTTGCTTATTGTAAATCTTAATAGGAGTTGGCGCTCAGGGGTAGGCCTATATTTATTCTATAAATGAAAGACATTTTCAAAGAAAATAAATGTGATATACATGTGAAAAAAGAAAAGGTAAAATGAATACGGGTTCACCCTTTCAAGGGTGGCAATGGTCGTCAACTAGTGTTTTATTACTCAGTCAATTTGTAATAATCTAAACTCTTGTAGAATCTATGTGATGACTATTTTTCACATAAAAGTCTTGAAATCCAAGATACTACATGCCAAGCTTTCCTTTATGAAATTCATAGATGGCACATAATCACATACAACCTAAGGATAAGTTCTAATTTTTAAGTGAACATACATAGGTTTTCTATCTAGTCTCAAAACAATCCCAAATCTTTCCAGTAATGATTTGTGTAACGATAGTATACTGGCATTATGAGAAATGGTTAGGGCATGTATGCCTACCATTACCAACCAGACACTCAAATATGAGTTAGGTATTTCATATATTTGAACCTTAACTAATAGTCATACGGTAGAAAGCTAATCCCCCACCTAACCTAGAAACTTATATGAGCTCTAAAAAAGATTAAGTCAGGTGATGTATGAAGGATTAATCTATATTCAATATACAAATGTATATGTAATATAAAAATTTAAAGTATAAAAATAATGCATGTTAATAATAAAAATATACATACCAATAAGTAATAAATAATTTGAAGCATAAAATGATGCACATTAATAATAAAAAGCATAGATCAATAAATATGAAATACATCAATTAGACAAATAACAAAGTTTAGTCCATGAGTTTCAAGTGGAGTCACCATTCTATCGCATGTGTGCAACATCACAGTGAATGTCCTCTCAAACTAGGAATTCTTGTTCTTTATCAGTAAAAAAGGTATGAAATCGCCATGTAATATTTTGATCACTAAGAACTCTAATTGATCTCAGAATCTAGATAAGAGGATTAATTGTATATTGAGATGATGTATCACCCCTAGCATACCTTACCTATGATAAGATGCATTGTTTTTTTTTATAAATAAACTAAGGTGTTGTTGTGTTTTCTAACCGTTAGTTTATCTAATGGCTAAAATTAATCTATAGTAGTAGGGAGAATCATAACTTCAAGGGTTAAATGTAGTCATTCTTAAGTCAAAACATAAAAATAAAATAAACTGTTTTTTTTTATTCGACATCAGGTATACATCTTATGTATAAGTTCATAATATCTTATATTAAAAGAAACAAAAAAAAACATTTTTTGTATTTTTGAAATATAGATCAAATTCTCATAGATTTCATAAACTAGTTATTAAATCCAAAAATACAAGCAAAGATATCAACAAAACTATTTTTCTTAAATTTTAGGCTTTTTAAAAATGCTAAATCAAGTCATGTAGTTTTTTTATTATTATTATTTATGAAAATATGATTTTTATTTTCTTTTTCTTTTTTACTTTTGAGAGACATGAGAATATGCAAATTAAAATAAAAAAATGTATTTTTGAAAGAAAGATTTTTGTTGTTTTTGTGAAATGAAATTGATTTATTTAATACTGAAAAAGCACATCACATGTAGATCACAATTTCACATATTAAATTGGGGATGGCTAAAAAAGTGGGGAACTCAAAATTAACTGCAAGTTGATCTTTCAAAAATTTAAAAATTTATTAAAATTAGAATAAGAGTATGTTTGGCAAAACACAAAAGCACATTTTTAATCAAAGCTAATTTAACCATGTTATCAATACAACACCAAAAATCCACATAGATCTTATTAATTTCACTAACGCTGTGAAAAATATCTAGCATTTTTTTAATCAAAGCTATTTCAAGTTTCATGTTAATTCAAATAAATCAATGTGAACCAAATATAATCCATGAATTAGCATTTAATGCCCAACAAGCAATCACAATTCAAAAAAAATAAAAACAAACTTGCAATTCAACATAAATAATCAAATCATTTTAAAATGCAAAAACACACACCAAACCAAAGTAATAGCATCCAAACAATCCAAAATTATATACAATAATAAACATTTTGTCCAAAAATTTTATTTTTTTTAGTAATTTATAAACAAAAATGATTTTAGATTATCGAGAATAAGGGAATTAATTGGAGAGGCTGCAATAAACAATGGCATATGGGTTTACATATTGTCGCTGGTGAAAATAAAAAAAAAATAGTTGGATCTAAACTAGCCTTTATTCTTCTTTTTTCTTATGCCAACGATGAACCTAAATAATACCTGTAAACATAGAAAAAACATATATAATGATAACAACATTGTAAAGCTTTCATGTAATTATCTTTAAGGGTGCATTATCCATGATTATCTTTGTCAATTTATTATGTAATATCATAATATTATAAAAAAAAAATTAAAAGATAATGAGATATAAATGTCTAATGACAATGTAATATATTAATGTTACTTTAAAATTATAAATAAGTTTTATTTCATTTATTCTAATAAGAGAAACGAATATGAATAACATATGTAGAGAAGGTGATATAATAAGTACAAAAATTGCATACATGTAATATATAAGGAATTAACTGATCACATCAAAAACTGGCCACGATATCCTTTTAAACCTTCAGTTAATATAGGTTCCACCTTTAGTTAATATAGGTTCCACGTTCTCCTAATTTGCTGACATAGCCCTCCTATTTAGATCACATGATCCAAATTTTTCACACACTGTCCAAATGGATATAACTAATCAAATTAATCT
>NW_011501269.1:47500-49829 GCF_000495115.2 Populus euphratica | reverse complement strand
AGGGCGTTCTGGCCTGCCCCCTTCGGGAGAGAGGCTAGGCGCTCCGCGTTCGGGCCTGCCCCCAGCGGGAGAGAGGCTAGGCAGTGCTGGGGCCAGCCCGACGCCACTGGCCGCGGCAGGCGAGCTGCCGGGGTTCCCGCATTCCGCCAAGAAAACATCATGCTTTCCACATGAAATCTATCCAGTAAAATCAGACATATTTTTCTGAGGCTGCCCACCAAATTTGGGGTCATTCCGGGCCGGTTCCTATTTTTGCGGATTTCCTTGATTTTTAATGGTCGGAAATTAAACAAAATACTTCCCGACCTTGAAAAATTCTGGAAAAATTAATAAAGTTGGATTGGATTTTTGCCAACCTCTATGCAAAATTTTAGCTCAAAATACCAAGAAATGAATTTTTTAGAGGGGGGGTGACAACTGGAACCTAGTAGTGTCGCCCCCTGCCAGAGCTGCAATAACACTTATAGCTCTTTAGGGGGGTGCCCCCTGACTGGCTGATTGTGCATCAAAAGTGTCATTAAGTCTCTTGTTTTACATATGTATTTATTGTTTTTATTTGGTTGTTTTTATAATAATTGATGTGTTTTTTAGTAATGAAGTTTGTTTTAATGTTTCGATAGGTTTTTGGAGCTTAAATGAATTAATTCAGAAAATTCAACGTCGGAATTCAGAACAAAGAATTGAAGAGACATTTAGTTGAAGATTGAAGCAAATCTTGGTTCAAATAAGTGCTCCAAATTTGTCCCAAAAATCAATTCTATTCCAATTCTAGAAAAGAATATCATATGATTTATTTCAAGCCCAAACTTGCCTTATGTTGTGTGCAAACTTCAACCATTAAACACTCAAGGTTTCAATGTCAATCTTAGCCCAAATAATAAGTACATTTGTATACTTATTTGATGCTCAAATTCAGCCCAAAAATCATCCCCAAATCAGCCCTAAATCAACCCCAAATCAACCTTCAAATAAACCCAAACACAATCCATGATCTTACATGTCCACACAACAAATAACAATTGATTTATTTTGGGTAATCCATTGATCCAAGAAGGCAAGCACATGGATGGAAAGCTGGAGGGGATATTTTAACATTATTTTGGGTCAAAAAGAAGAAGGAGACACCTCATAAATGAGGAAGAAAAACGTGCACCAAAGTAGTTGTAAAGCTGTCTTGATTTGATTTTTCAGAACACCTTTCGGTGTTTTGCCCATAACTTTTGACTCAGGTGTCCAAATGAGCTGTTCTTTAATGATCTGGAAAGGTGACAGAATTGCCTATACATATGTCTCTAATAGACTTCTCCAAAAACATCTTCTAAGAGGGTCGAATTGCTGTCCAAAGTTAGAGTCAGATTTGTGTCCGATTTTTTTCTGAAATTGTATTGTGTTCTTCTTTATAGATTTCGGTTCTTTAGTTTGTAAAACTTATTTTTTCAGTTGGATTCAAGTTCTTTCATGTTTATTGAAGTGTTCTTATATATAATCATGGTTGGCTAAACTCTTTCTTGGATCCAAATCAAGGATAATGGTGATTGAGGTGAGTTCTTTAGGATATGAATGAATCTTAATGTTTATCTTCTTATTTTCTTCATGAATGATTTATTATTGTAAAGAAATTTTAGAAATCATTTAGGTAATGTTATAATCTTGAATTTTTATGCACAAACTTTAGTTTTTGTATAGAGATTGCTTGATTCAATGTCTTACTTAATATGAAAGTACTTGTTCATTCTTAAGCAATAATCAATCTTCATCTTTCTAATCTTCATTGTAATATCTTCAGATCTAATATCACCATCGTTGAGATTAGGTTGAGTTATCTTATATATGTTGAAGAAATCACCAATACATCACCATTAAAATTGATTTGGACCAAGACTTACTTTTCTTGTCATTTAAAATCTATTTACATTTTTTTTTTTATCTTTGAACAAAAATCCATCAATTATTTTCAACCAAGTTATTGTTAATTTAATTTCTCTTGAGTTTTTTTTTGTTACTTAGCTTAATTTCCAGATCTAGCTCTCTGTGGATATGACCTCGATCTTACCGAGTTAATTGCTACATCGCACACTCGTGTACTTGCGAGTTAAAACAAGCCGATCATAAAAAGCGGTCAAGCACTGGCCATGGGGTGCGCTGGCCTGGCGCCCATAGGCCTGCCGTGGGGGATTTGTGGGCTGCTGCTACTATCGATCTAAGGTGGGGGGCCTCATGGCCCGAAGTATTGCCGGCATCGATGACCCTTTTTCTGGCCGGCGACAACCCGATTCCGGCCACTATTCCCAGGACCCGCTCCAAACCCTCGGGCGCGTTGGGGCTGCTT
>NW_011501269.1:27500-42500 GCF_000495115.2 Populus euphratica | reverse complement strand
TGAGCAGTGAAAGGACCTGTAGAGGTGCTCCAGTGAGCCATCAGAGAGACAGTATTGGATTGACCACCTCCCATTTCAACAAGATTATCACGTAGGATGATGATGGATTTCCATAAAGGCGAGGAGGTTGGGGAAGCTGCGGTGTTCCAAATGGAGTGAGAATGTAAATAGTAATGATGGACCCATTGAATCCAAATGGAATCAGCTTTAAGATGAATGTTCCATATGTGTTTAGCAAGATAACTGTTATTGCGAGCCTTTATGTCAAACAAGCCTAGGCCACCTTCAGCTTTAGGAAGACAAACTGTACGCCAAGCTACCAAAGCAGATTTACTCCTAGAGACATTGCCAGTCCACAAGAAATTTCGGCAGAGACTCGTGATTTGCTTGATAACAGTATTGGGGACAAGGAATATATTCAACCAAAAGTGAACCATGCCAAAAAGGACTGAGAGCTCTTTTTTTTTTTTTGATCAAATGTAAGAATTATATAGATCAAAAAGAGCAAGGCAAGCTTGCAAAACAGGCTGAAAACCAGCAGTACAATAAGCTTCCAAAAGGGAACAGACTCCCTTGAACAAACCATAGTAAAGCAAGCTTACAAATAGAAAGTAGAAGGAGCAAATTCCCTTGAATAACAAAATAAAGGGAACAAACCCTCTTAAACAGAAGACGTAGATGAATCAACCACAGCTACGGGAGAAACCCACAAGCTGAAACCAAAACCAGACAAGTCGATGATCATAATAGAGAGTCATGCAGAAAATCCATGGATGATGAATGTTCTACTGTCCAGGTAATCATTCTACCATCCAGATAGAGACAATACTAGCCATCCATGCAAAGCATGCCCATCCACGCAGAGATGTAGGGGACCATCCAAGCAAATAAGACCACATGCACGTGGAGGTAGGGCTCTTTCATCATCACATCTAGAGACATGAGCCATAATCAATTCAAAATTGTCGGCCAACCACTGAATTACCAAGCAATTAAGGCCATATGCACGTGGAGGCAGAGCCCTTTCATCATCACATCTAGAGACATGAACCATAACCAATCAGAAGCTTCCAGTTAGCCAAATTAAAAGATAGGCCATGCAGAGACCATGCAGGTACAGGAAACCATACACGTCCCCCCCTCAACAGGAAAGGAAGATAGAATTACCAAGAGCTCAAAAATAAAAAGAGTGTGGAAACGCAGGCAAGCTCAAGTAATCCCATGCAGGACACAAAGGAACCGCAAGCAGACAAAAGAAGTTAAATGAAACCGACCAATAAGGAAAGCACATAACAGCAATATAGCTTCAACACGCCAGGAAAAAATCCGTCAAGAGCAGGGACTGGCTCCTTGATAAGACACGTGAACTCACCATGCAGAAACATAGTAATCCCAAGACCACGATGCAAAGGCACCGAGACATCTATGTAGAGGCTCTTCCAGCAATATAGCCATGCAGAGTCTAAGGAGATGCAGGCAATCAGAGAACAGCAGACCATTCCATGTAGTGCAGCCTTCCATTAGACTGCTCTGCGCACGCCAGGAGCAAGTGAAGACAAGGCAACAGAGGAATGCCTTCTTAAACCGAAGGAACAATCCACTTAACCAGGAAAAGGAACACCATCATCCATAATGGAGGGAATTTTCAGCCATCCATGAAGAGACAAATAGCAGCCATCCGTATAAAGAATGCCCCATCAATTCAGAGATGTAGAAAGTCATCCTTACCAAGATAGAGATAGCCCGGCTAGGCTCCAGCTAGAACCTATTAGTACTCTAGCTGTCAAGAACGAGGAGTAACAGAGAACATGGGAGTATATAGAGATAGATGGCTTTCATCATCACGTTCATAGAACGAAGCAAAAGTAATCAGAAGCTTCCACCCATCCAAATTAAATGGACCAAGTTAAGCATATTAAAGCACTAACAACCAACAGCCCGCTGCTCCACCCATGCAGAAATGAGGAAGCACGCACGTCCAGCACATGCAAGTTCATGCAAAGAATTTTTTTTTTTTTTTTTTTTTTTGCATACCGATGAAGAGAATAGCCAATCTGCCCCCCATCCATAATAAATGCCCTACTCAGCCCTGCAAGCACAGCTCAGCCATGCCAGATATAACGCCAGTCATTAATGCAAAAAGCACAATCTATTGTCAACCATGCAAAGAGGAGGATCCATCCCAATTACAGCCGAGAAGATTGAACCAAGCAGCCAATAAACGGTGGACAACTACTCACCCATGCAGAACCGCCATGCATGTCTGGCCCCTAACAGAGAGAAATTATAAAGGCCAAGCCATCCCACCCGCACAACTAAATGACATCAGAACTCCATGCAACCAATAGCCAATAGCACCCGTTACCCCATGCAAGGACGTGGGAATACCATGCAGAGGAGAAGGAGATACTGTTCCATGCAAAGACACCAAATTATCCATGCAGAGGCTAGGGAATTGCAGCCAACCATAAGACAGTATATCATTTCACGCAGCTGAGGAGATGCAGCCAACCATAGACAATAGATCATTCATGCAGCGTCACACAACAAAACCCATGCAGAAATAGAGCAATCCCAACTCCACCATGCGAAGACACCAAGGCTCATCCACCAGTATAGCCATGCAGAGGCTAAGGAGATGCAGCCAATCGAAGGGACATAGAGCAAAGTCCAGCCAAAAAAAGCAACAGCAAGTGGTGATCCCATAACAATCAGCAACTAGTCAATTAGGAATGGGGAGATCACGCTGATGAAAGCGTAATATCATGTAGAATAACACTTGAAACCGCCGAAATATAGGCTCCACAGGGGAGCAAGAATTTTCAAAAACCCTTCTGTTCCTTTCTTCCCATATCAAGTAAACAACAACGCTGAGGGATACTCTTTTCATTCTAGTAACAACAGCTTTTCCTTTGAGAGGAAGGCCCCGAATTGCACTGTTGATGGTGGTCATGCCTCGCCTTAGTCTAAGCCAGGATTTAACTTTCATCCACAAGATGGAGGTCCAGCTGCAGGCAAAAAATAAGTGGTCGTGGTTCTCTTCATGATCCTGACAAAATACACAACTAACATCAATGTCAACGAAATGCATCCTGTCTTTTGTTCGCAGCCGCTTCAGCAAGGCAAGCCACAGGATGAAACTATGTCGCGGAAGACACCAGGGCTCCCAAACCACATTCATCTAAGAGACTGGGGTTCCTTTGGTTCTCAAGTATTCATAAGCATTAGCTGAAAAAAGCTTTGTAGAATTAGCCCAACTTTGCAACATGGAGATAACTGCTGGTTGCCCTCCACAGTCATCAAGGAGATGGTCGCGAAGTTTAATGAAAGATTTCCATAAGGGGGAGGAGGTTTGTTGCAAGGGAACTGTCCAGATGTTAGTGTCTTGCAAATAAAAATGGTGCACCCAACGAATCCAAATAGAGTCAGCTTTTAGATGAATATTCCATAGCTGCTTCACAAGAAAGCAATTGTTCCTTGCTTTAATGTCAAATAAACCAAGACCTCCTTCAGCTTTTGGCAGGCAGATGTTTTTCCAAGCAACCAATGCAGATGCATTCCTAACTGTATTACCAGTCCAGAGAAAGTTCCTGCAAATACAAGTAATTTGATTGATAACACTCTCTGGAAGGGGAAAGATACTAAGCCAAAATTGAACCATTCCAGATAAAACAGAGCCAATTAGTTCCAGCCGCCCAGCATAAGATAAGTTTTTCCCCATCCAGCTTTGAATAGCAGTTTGAAGTTGATGCAGGAGGGGATAGAACTGGCTAGCCAGAAGCTTGTGGGGGCTGAGAGGGACCCCAAGGTATTTGAAGGGAAAGCTGCCTTCTGAGAAACCAGAATCTTGGAGGATAGTTTGTTTCAAGCTGTCTCCAACACCACCAAAATATATAGAGGATTTTGATGGATTAATATGAAGTCCAGAAGCTTGGCCGAAAGCTTGAAGCTGCTCAACCAGAATTTGGACAGAGGAACAATCCCCTCGGCATAATAAGAGAACATCATCAGCAAATGCAAGATGACAAATATGATGAGGCGCACACTTTGGGTGAAAGTGAAAAGCTTGCTGTTGACTGGCCATTCCCAGCATACGGGAGAAGTATTCCATACATATTAGGAAGAGATAGGGAGAGAGAGGGTCGCCTTGCCGAACTCCACATTTTCCAGGGAAGAAACCATAAAGATTGCCATTAACAGCAACAGAATAGGAGGGGGTTTCCACACAAAGCATCACTAGATGAACAAATCGCTGGGGGAAACCTAATAGATGGAGAGTTCTAAGAAAAGGCCATTGCACTGAATCAAATGCTTTCTTGAAGTCAACTTTGATGAGGCATCGGGGGGAGGTCCTCTTCCTACCATAATGCCGGAGTAATTCTTGAGTCAGATTAATGTTATCAATCATGCTTCTCCCACCAAGGAAAGCGTTTTGAGCTGGATTAATGATACCTTGGAGGGCACATCGTAGCCGTCCTGCAAGAATTTTGGAGATGACTTTGTAAACCACGTTGCAACATGAAATGGGCCGAAAGTCATTTGCAGAATTAACATTAGCAGATTTTGGAACTAGAGCAATAATGGAATGATTGATCTGCTTTAGAATCCGTCCAGAGGAAAAGAAATCCTTGATTGCTGCACAAAAATCAGCTCCCACAATATCCCATGACTGTTTGAAAAAAAGAGAAGAGAATCCATCAGGGCCAGGAGCTTTATTGTTTCCAACATTGAAGAGAGCTTCCTTGATGGCTTCATTGGTGACAGGAGCGAGAAGAAAATCAGATTGATTAGTATCCAGACAGGGGCCACTACGAACAATTCCCTCATCAATAGGAGATATAGTCGAGGAGGTGCCAAGAAGACTCTGATAAAAATGGAGAAATTCAGCACCAACTTCATCTATAGTAGTAGTTAGATCCCCGTTGCTACACTGAAGAGCAGGAATGAAGCTTTTCCTATGTCTGTGGCTCATTAGAGCATGAAAAAAACTTGTACCTCTATCACTGTCCTTGAAAAAAGTGCACTTCAGCTTCTGAGAGAAGAAGGCCTTCTCAGCAGATTTAAGATTAAGAAGATTAGTCTTAAGTGCATTAACCCGATTCAGGAGAGATATATCATCTCTGGAATCATGCAAGAGGTGTTGGTATTGCTCCAAGTCAGCCTCCATTCTAGCAACTCTCTCTGAGATGTGGCTGAAATGCAACTTGTTTAGACTCTTTAGGGGTTGTTTTAGAGATTTGAGCTTCCTACACAAGATAAACATGGGAGAGCCTTCGATTTGGAGTTGCCATCCATCAGAAATCAGGCCTGCATAGTCCGAGTGGTCAACCCACATATTGAAAAACTTAAAAGGCCGACGACCTGGAGGAGAACTGCCACCTATACGAACATGGGCTCCTGAGTGATCGGAGAAAGCTCCTGAAGGTTGGAAATGCACATGAGAAGTGAGCTGAAGATTGTTCCATGAAGGGTTGGCTAGGACACAATCAATTTTAGTCCAAACAGTCCCATTGGACCAAGTATAATGACAGCCAGTGTAGTTTAGATCTGAAAGCCCAAGCTCTGAGCAGCATGCTCTAAAATCAGAGACTTCATAGGAAGAGACCGGTTCACCATTATATTTGTCATCCTGAGAAAGAGTGGAGTTGAAATCTCCCAACACAAGCCAGGGACCAGTTGGAGCCCAAGATTTGAGGCCATCCCACAAAGTTCTACGGCCAGAAATGGTATTGTAACCATAAACAAAAGAAGCAGCAAAAATAATATGCGAAGATAAGCATCGAATGGAAACATGAATAAACTGGGGAGAATAATCAAGCACATCCACATGAACAGTAGAAGGGTTCCATAACACAATCACTCTAGCAGTGCTAGCAGTGCCCACATTAGAGACTAGATTCCAGTGCTTCAGCCGAAACCTGTGCATAGACTGAAGCTTAGAAGAAGACAATTTGGTCTCTAGGAGACCACAAACATCAATTTTATGTTTTTGCATGAGACGAACCAGCTCATGCTGTTTCAGAGGACTGTTAAGCCCTCTGACATTCCAGCTGAATAATAACATTACGTAGGAAGGGTTGGAGGGGGAACCCTACCACTCCCAGCTGCTCTAGATGGTCGCCTTCTCTGACCACATATGGCAGTGACACCAACATGAACCACATTAGAAGCTTTCTTGTATGGGACTACTCCAACTGGTTCTTCGCCATTATGGATGATGGGGAGGTTGCGGGCAGAGGTATGAATACCTCCTGAAGATGAGTTATCAGGTGCTTTACCTCTAGTGGGGGTGGTTGAAACCTGCTCAGCTGCGGTTGTGGCACTAACAGGTATGCCAGGAGATTTCCTTGCTTTCTTGCTTTTAACAATTTCCCATCCATCATTAGCCACGGCAACTTCAGTGGTCATAGGGTCATAGTTATATGAAGACTCCCCAATCTGGCCTTTAGGTTTCTCAAGGTTAGGCACTGCAACAGACCCTAAGCGATCAAAAACACTACGACCCCTGCTTGCTACTATAGTGGGATGGTTGTTATTGCCCAAAGGTCTTGCCACCTTCGGTGCAGGGTGGGAGGTGCAAGTTCCTGTGTTGTGTCCAAGGACTTTACACAACTTGCAAAATCTAGGAAGTGTCTCATATATCACCGGTTGATTCAGAGTGGCACCATTCGGTAAGTTAATGACAATAGAAGATTTGAGATCAGCAAGTAAATCCAGTTCAACAAGGACTCTAGCATAGGAAATTCTTGACATGCTAAAAGTGAGCTGGTCACTTTGTATAGGCGTGCCTAATTTGCTAGCAATCTTAGAAAGGCACCTAGGAGACCAGCATTTCAACGGCAAATTTGGGAATTTAACCCATACAGGAATAGAGGCCATCTCATCGGTCCCAAAATCAAAGTACTCTGGCATAGCTTTGATAATCAGTGGTCGGCCATATATCAAGTAAGGTCCATTAGCAAGAACAACAAGTTTATCATCAACATTGTTAAATCTATAAACTAACCAGCCAGATTCATGAATAGTCAAAAAGGCTTCACACTTCCAAGAACTGGATATAATGTTATTCAATGCCTTGAAACCAGGCGACTTTCCAGCAACATAGCCCACAATACATAATTGCCATACATCATAGTTATGATCTAAATCATCAGAAGACAAGTCACAGGGTAAATCATTGCAAGAGGATGAGAAATGCGGTAATTTAGGACCTGTGATAGTGTTGCGGTTGGTGGCAAATAAATCTCTCCATTGCTCAACGGGTGCAGTAGAAGGAGAGGTGCCTGAATGAGGAGCCACTGTAGGTGAGGAGACTACAGTTGGGATATTATGATCTATCACAACAAGAGATGATATATTGTGATGAGGAGTAGGCACAGGAGAAGGTCCCTTCTTTGTGGAAGTAGCCACTATAGCTACTGATTTCCCAGTACCACTCAAGGGTGAAACCCTCAAAACATTGGTATCTAGGTTGTTGTCCGTAAAGGGTGGCACAGGGGAGCGAAAAAACTTGGAACTTCCTCCAGATGCAGAGTAATCAACTTCATCTTCATCATAATCATCCTCATCAGAGCAGTCCTCTACAATCACATGATCAGGGGTAGAGGGAGAGAGGACAAACGGTTGAGGAACAGACTCTTTCTCAACAAGAATTAGAAATTTATTAGGACTGGACCCACCAGCCACCGCTGTAGGAGGGGGGGTGGGAATTAAAGGGGAGGGGAGAAGAGGGGGAGGCGGAGAAGGAATGGGAGGAGCAGCCAGAGCAAGAACAGGGTTATCATGTAACTGTGGACTTTTTGCAGGGGGTCGGCGTGTATTGCGCTTGCTCTTGGCCATGAAGAAAGTGGAGAGTAGGAGAGAAGCAGGGAAGGGAGGGGGGGAAGCTACAGTAACTGAAAATTCAAATTTTCAGCTGGCGCCATGAACAAAGGAAACTATTCCCGTGGGGGGAAGGAGAGCTTCTCTCTCTTGTTTCTCTCTCAAGGCTGACTACTGAGAGCTCTTTCGTTTTTTTTTTTATCAAAATGTAAGTATATAAAGAGATAAAAAAATATTCATTGCTGGTAAAACAGCAAGTTCAACAAGCAAAGTTGATCAGAAAGGGAACAGGCTCCCTTTAAAACCAAAAAGCAAACCACTAAAATAAAACAACTGTTAAGAGGGCCCTTGAGAAAAGGAGCCCATCGGAACAGAGTCCAAAAAGCAGGAAAAACAGGAAACGAGTACAAGCTGAAGCAGGAACAGCCGTAGCTACGAGCTAATAAGCCAAACAGCAGGAGCGAAAAGCAAAGGAGCCAAAACTCTGAAAAACAGGGTAAGCCATGAAATCCATGAAGAAAAACCACTGAAGCATCATAGTCCCCCACGTGATAGCACAGGCAAAGGCTAATGAGGAGGCAAACAATAAAGCAACATGCCACCAGAAGGATGCTCCACGTGGAAAGGGTCTAGGAGCAACAAAAGAAAGTAATGGAAACCGGCCAATGAGGAGAGCACAGAACACCACTAGACAGCCTGTGAAGCATTTAAAAGCCTGCAGCAATAGAAAAAAGTGAAGTGCCAAGCCATCAAAAGGATCAACCACGTGTGAAGGAACCACTTGCAGCTACAAGGAGGGCACACCACAAGCTGACAGCAAGAAGCACTCCACAACGAATCAGAAGACATGCAAAAGGAAGTGGGAAAAAGAAGCCGTCCAGAGTTACAGCAGCCACCATCTCCTCCGGCGAGCAACAAACCAAGCAACAAACAAATGCCACCACCAGAGTTACAGCAGCCCCCGGCATTGAAGAAACAAAGCCATCATCTCCTCCGACGAGCAATAAACAAATGCCACCACTAGAGGCTTGCCAGGGGAAAACCAAGGAAGGGAACAGACTCCCTTATAGAGCTAATCGACGAGACATAAGACCAAAGAGCAGCTGAGGACAGAAGCCCGGAATCAACTATGGAGGCCAGCGAAAATCGCCAAGCAATAAAAGCAGGATGCAACAGATGCCATATTGCAATTCGCCTGGATAATGGCGAAGGGCCGATCAGAAGCATTGTTACCCATGCAAGCTGGGTACTTCTAGGTGGAGAACGTGAACAGGAGCTGGAAGAGATAGACAGGAAAGCTGAGCACAAAATTTGAAATGTATGGCCCATGCACTCCCACGTGAACCTCTTGCATGCGCCATGTAGAAACAAAATATTAGTGACTTTGCTGGACAACCGATTTAATTCCATACTCCAACCGACCAATCACAACCAGAACAACCTCCAAGAGGACAACAGACAAGAGGGGCATCACAGGAGAATTTACCAAGCTACGGGGATGAGAGAATGATCCTTCTCATAAAAATGAAGAATCATGTAGAAGGTGATTTGGAATTTCCGAAAGAGAAGGTCTGAAGAAATACTCTTGCCCTCAAATATTCTTCGGTTTCGTTCCTCCCAAATCAAGTAAACCAAAACACAAAGAGAGACTCTTTGCATTCTAGCGATTAAGCTCTTCTTTGCACAGGGTAATCCTCGGATGGCACTGCTAAGGGTGGACATTGGCCTGCGTAAATTTAGCCAGGATTTGACTTTGTTCCACACAGAATTAGTCCACTGACAACCAAAGAATAGATGTTGATGGCTCTCCTCTGTCTGCATACAAAAGATACATGAGGTGTCAATGGTTGTAAATTGAAGTCTGTCCTTTGTTCGAAGCTTTCCAAGCATGGCCAGCCATAGAGTGAAATTATGCCTTGGAAGGGCCTATGGCTCCCAAACGATCTTCTCCCAATTAACTGCTGAGCCCTGAGGACGAAGAGAGGCATAAGCATTAGAGGTGAACCCCTCACCATACCGGTCCCAGCCTGCCATGAGATCAATTACTTGCTGGTGTCCCCCGTGCAGCTCAACAAGCTGATTTTTGAGGAGGAGGATTGATTTCCATAAGGGCGATGAGGTCTTACGAGCATGAGCACTCCAAATGGAGTGGGTGCGTAAATAAAAGTGATGTATCCATCTAATCCAAATGGAATCTTGATTTAGATGTATGTTCCAGAGATGTTTTGCAATGAAGCATTTGTTACGAACTTGAATATCAATCAATCCTAGCCCTCCTTCATGTTTTGGCAAACAAACAGTTTTCCAAGCCACAAGAGCAGACTTATTTCTGCAAGCATTTCCTGTCCACAAGAAGTTTCGACAAAGACAAGTGATTTGTCTAATAACAGCACATGGCATGGGAAATATACTAACCCAAAATTGCACCATCCCATATAAAACGGATTTAATGAGCTCAAGCCGGCCTGCATAAGTAAGATGCTTACCCATCCATCCCTGAATACTTGCTTCCAATTTGTGTAGAAGAGGGGAATACTGGCTAGCAAGGAGTCTGTGAGGGCTCAGAGGAACTCCAAGATACCTAAAAGGAAATTGTCCTTCAGAGAAGCCAGTGTCTGATAGAATAATTTGTTTCAACTGATCCGCAACTCCTCCAAAGAAAATGGAAGACTTAGAGATATTAATGTCCAGGCCTGATTGTTGTCCAAAGAGAAGTAATTGCTGGTATAGAACCTGGACTGAGTTCCTATCCCCTCGACATAACAGTATGATATCATCAGCAAAAGAAAGATGGGAGAGACCAAGCAGCTTACATTTTGGATGGAACTGAAAGGAGGGATTTTGGGTTGATAAGCATAGCATCCGTGAGAGGTATTCCATACAGATGATGAATAGGTATGGCGAGAGAGGATCCCCTTGTCTTACACCACATTGTCCAGGAAAGAAACCAAAGAGCTCTCCATTTACAGCAACTGAATATGAAGCAGATTCCACACAAGTCATGACAAGATTGACAAATGGATGAGGGAAGCCAAATAGGAGAAGCAGATGCCTTAAGAAATGCCATTGTACTGAGTCAAAGGCTTTCCTGAAGTCAATTTTTATGAGGCATCTAGGAGAAGTTCTTTTTCTTTCATATTGCCTTAGAAGCTCCTGCAGGAGATTGATGTTGTCACTCATACGACGACCACCAAGGAAGGCATTTTGCACCGGACTGATAATGTCATCGAGGACCTGCCTCATTCTGTCAGCAAGAATTTTGGAGATGATCTTGTATACTACATTACAACAGGAGATGGGCCTAAAATCACTAGCAGAAGAAACATGAGCAGACTTTGGAATCAGAGCTATTATAGAATGATTTATTTGTTTGAGGAGCTGCCCCGTTTGGAAGAAGTCTCTCACTGCAGCACAAACATCCTGGCCAACCACATCCCAAGAATTTTTGAAAAAAAGAGAGGAGTAACCATCAGGGCCCGGAGATTTAGTATTATCAATACTGAAGAGGGCCTTTTTAATATCATCATTTGAGACATTTGCTAATAGGGAAGGATACACAGTAGGATCAAGACGGGGGCCACTGCACACAACAGAGTCGTCTAAGGGGGATGTGGCTCTCTTGGTTCCCAGAAGGTGCTGAAAATGGCTGACGAAGACAGCTCCTACCTCACTCACCGAAGTCGTGAGAGTACCATCTGCACGATGAATAGCAGGAATAAAGTTCTTCTTGTGCTTCTGGCTCATCAAGGTATGAAAGAAGCTAGTTCCTCGATCACTATCCTTAAAGAAATTACATTTCAATTTCTGACTATAGAACATTTTCTCTGATGATTTAAGATTGACAAGCTCCAGCCGAAGCTTGGCATCTTGAGACAGCAATTGCACATTGTCTTTATCATTTTGAAGCAGAGATTGGTGTTGCTCCAGGTTAGCTTCAGCTCGGCGGACTCTCTCAGAAATATGGCTAAAGTGCAGCTTGTTTAGCTGTTTTAAGGGACCCTTGAGTAGCTTAAGCCGCCTGCAGAGGATGTACATTGGGGAGCCATGGACTGTAGCATGCCAGTGGTCCGTAAGAAGAGAGTGATAGTCAGGATGTTTAATCCACATATTGAAGAACTTGAAACTAGTTCTCCTGGGTTGATATTGGGGGCCAATGGTAATTGAAATGGGAGAATGATCGGAGAAAGCACCTGGGGTGTTGAAATGAACATGTGCAGCTCTTTGAAGACTTTGCCAACTAGGATTTACCAGAACTCGGTCAATCTTGCTCCAGATTTTCCCATTTGTCCAGGTGAAATGGCTACCAGTGAAATTAAGGTCAGAGAGATCTAAAGTGGAGCAACAAGTTCGGAAGTCAGCAACTTCATACGAGGAGACTGGTTCTCCGTTATGCTTGTCCTCTTGAGATAAGAGAGAGTTGAAGTCACCTAGGATAATCCAGGGAGAATTGGGATTCCATCTCTGTAAGTCTGCCCAAAGAGCTCGTCGAGCAATAATAGTATTATAACCATAAACAAAAGTTGCTGTGAAAGAACACTGGGTCACCAAACTAGTGACGGTGACATGGAGGCCCTGAGTAGAAAGGTCAAGAAGCTCCACCTGGACAGTCATAGGATTCCAAAAAACCAACACACGAGCGGTGTTAGATGCCACAGCATTAGACAAAAATCTCCAGTTCTTGAGCCGGAGTTTGTGTATAAAAGACACAGCAGAAACTGTCAGTTTAGTTTCAACAAGACTACAAACATCTAGACTTTTCTTCTTTATGAGGCTTACAACCTCATGTTGCTTGAGAGGACTGTTGAGCCCTCTCACGTTCCAGCAGTAGAGCTTCATGGAAGGGAGGGGGGGGTGGGAAGCAACCCCTCGCCCCTTTTAGGGACATTACCAGTACGATGCTGAGCTCCCCTTCTTAAAGGAAGGCCTTTGAGGTGGGACGTGTTGAGGTCTGAAGCTCCTGCAATAACCACAGATTTGCCTTTGCTTGCCCGAGTGTCAGCTAAGACAGGAGTTGATGCTGAAGAGATGGGGGGGGCAAGTCTTGAAGGCGAGATCGGACGCTCACAGGAAGGCAAATGTGGAGATCCTAGAGCTGTGCAAAGTTCAGTAGTTAGGAGTGTAGTGGAAGGCTGAGGGGGTGATGGTTTTCTCTTCATTTTGCGACGATGAACTATCTCCCATCCTCCAGTGACATCAACCCCAGCATCTCTTGAAGAGACAGGCTCAGCATCACTCTGCTTTGGAGGAGGAACACAATCATCAAGCAGACTCGCCTCTGATCGATCAGCGACAGGGTGGCATACTTGGGGACCCAATCGATTAAAAACAGAATCCCTTCCATGAGGAGCAGGAGCTGGGACAGGAGCCTGCTTCTGACTTGAAGGTAGGGGAGGGGAGAGTTTTGTGCATGTAGAAGTAAGGTGACCAAGGATTTTGCAATGTTTGCAAAACCGGGGAAGGGTTTCATATACTACCTGTTGATGGAGTAAGTTACCATTAGGCAAGGAAACTTCAATGGAGCCTGGCAGGTCAGACAACAAATTAACCTCCACCAGCACCCGAGCATAAGAGAGACGGGCCATTGTAGAGGTAAGCATGTCAGTTTGAATGGGTTTACCAAGGACACTGGCAATCTTAGATAAGCATTTGATGGACCAACACTTTAGCGGAAGGCTGGGAAATTTAACCCAAACTGGAACAGTGTGCATGTCTGAAGAAGAGAAATCGAAATATTCTGGCATGGCACGAAGAATGAGAGGTCTCCCATAAACAAGATAAGGGCCACCAGATAAGACCTGCAATTTTTCTGCTTCGTTGGCAAATTTAAAGATCAACCAGCCCGATGCATGAATAGTTAAAGCTGCCTCACAGTGCCAAGTGGTGGAAATAAGGTTCTGTATGGCTTTGAAGCCAGGGGAACGACCAGCAATATACCCAACAAGACACAGCTTCCCATAATCACATTTAGTGTCCAGATCATCATCAATCAAATTACAGCCTCTGGTGTCAGTGTAAGCAGAATAGTGAAGTAGTTTAGGGCATCTGGTGGTGTCTCGATTGGGTAGAAAAAGAGAACGCCAAGCGGTAGGGGGAGGTTCAGAATTGGCACTCGTTGGGGTAGGCAAAGGAGCTTTGGCTTCCATAGGAGTCTTTTGGGCAGGTGGGCCTGGATCATCAGCCAGAGCATCATCGACACATGTGGGGGAAAGGACAGCGGCTGACTGGTTGACCGCTGGGGGAAGAGGTGGACCAAGGACTGCTGCTGACACCGGAGCGGTGAAGAATTTAGAGCCCCCGGTATAATCTTCTTCTGATGAATCAAAATCAACTTCCTCTGCTTCATAGTCAACATCATCCAAATCGTCTTCAACAAACACATGATTGATATTAGGGGTTGAAGACACAGGGTCATGTGAAGGAGGGTGGAGAGGAGGATGTGGGTGAGGACAATCAGGGGTTAAGGAAGCAGGCGGGCTGGAAATGGATTTTGAATTTGAATTTGGGGGAACTGTAGCAGGAACAGTAAAGGGATGAGGCGGGGCCTCTAAAGCCAAAACAGTGGAATCGTTGATAAGCTGAGAAGCAGCTTGCAACTTTTGTTGTTTCAAACGAGATTTATGGGACCCAGACTTCTTCTTGTTGGGCGCCATTACAAGATTTACAGATTCAAGAACAAAACCTGGGGAAGAAATCAAAGAACACGGGGAGAAAGCTTCAAAGAGAAGGAGAGCATCTCTCTCTAATTTCTTGAACACGGGAGGAAAACAGCTTCGGGTGGAAGGAGAGCGTCTCTCTCTTGTTTCTCTCTCTTGCTGCTCACTGAGAGCTCTCTGAGAGCTCTTTCTTTTTCTTTTTTTTGATCAAAATGTAAGTATATAAAGAGATCAAAAAATAAATACATTGCTGGAGTACCAGCAAGTCCACAAGCAAAGATGATCACAAAGGGAACAGGCTCCCTTATCGACCAAATAGCAATCCACAAATAAAATCAGAGAAAGAACGAAAAACGACTAAGAGGAGAACCTAAAAATAAGGAGCCCTTCTTAACCGAGAACAAAGTAAAGCAATGTAAGTGAAGCCACCAACTGAAGAAATGAACAGCTATAAAAGCAAGCATGAAGCCGACAAAGATGAATCAGCTACAGCAACAACAGTAGAAGGAAACTGAGAACTGAATGC
>NW_011501269.1:10000-15000 GCF_000495115.2 Populus euphratica | reverse complement strand
AGACCAAGGCTCCCAGACAATTTTTCTCCAGTGGACGGGGTTGCAGCGAGGACGCAAAAAATCATATGCTTTGGCGGTGAACGGTCCAGGAGAACAGCTCCAGTTGTCCATCAGAGATAGAACATGAGCCTGACTGCCACCCATCTCAAGAAGCTTGTCCCTAAAATGTATAATTGATTTCCACAAAGGAGAAGAACTTGGGTGAGCTGTAATGTCCCAAAGGGAATGAGGATGTATGTAGTAGTGGTGAACCCATTGAATCCATATAGAATCTGCCTTGAGATGGATATTCCAGAGACGTTTAGATATGAAGCTGTTATTGCGTGCTCTAAGGTCAAAAAACCCGAGGCCTCCTTCATTCTTAGGGAGACAAACCACCCGCCAAGCAACAAGGGCAGACTTGTTTCGAGAAACTGTACCAGTCCATAAAAAGTTGCGGCAAAGACAAATAATTTGGTTGATGACTTTGTCTGGAACTGGAAAGATGGTCAACCAGAATTGAATTATACCGTATAAGACAGCTTTGAGCAACTCCAATCTGCCAGCATAACTAAGGTGCTTCCCTAGCCAACCTTGGATAACCGAGTCCAGCTTTTGGAGAAGAGGGGAGAATTGACTGGCTAGTAGTCTGTGCGGGCTAAGGGGAACACCAAGGTAGCGGAAAGGGAATGCCCCTTCAGTAAAGCCCGTGTCTGAAAGGATGAGCTGCTTGATATTTTGCGAAACTCCGCCAAAAAAGATGGAAGATTTGGATGCATTGATGTCAAGCCCTGAAGTCTGCCCAAAAATAGTTAATTGATGGAATAGGGTAGAAACTGATGAACGATCGCCCCTTGAGAGAAGAATAACATCATCAGCAAAAGCAAGGTGACAGATGCCCAGCGAATCACACTTAGGATGGAATCGGAATGTAGGAGAAAGAGAGGCCAAATGGAGCATCCTGGAAAGATATTCCATGCAAACAATGAACAAGTAAGGGGATAAGGGATCTCCCTGCCGGACACCATTCTGACCAGGAAAGAAACCATAAATACTGCCATTGACAGCAACCGAATAAGAGGCCGTTTCAACGCATATCATTATTAAGTGGACAAATCGGCTGGGAAAACCAAGCAATAACAGAAGTTGACGAAGAAAAGGCCATTGAACCGAGTCAAAAGCTTTCTTGAAATCAATTTTCATCAGGCATCGAGGTGAAGTTCTTTTGCGTTCATAGTGCCTGAGCAGCTCTTGAAGAAGATGAATATTATCTGCCATCAACCGGCCGCCTAAAAAAGCATTCTGCATAGGACTAATAATAGTCAAGAGGGCTTGGGATAATCGTCCAGCTAGAATTTTAGCAATCACTTTATATATGACATTACAACAAGAGATAGGCCGAAAGTCCGAAGCAGATGTAGTGTGAGCTGATTTAGGAACAAGAGTAATGATGGAGTGATTGATTTGCTTGAGCAGGGAACCCGAGATAAAGAAATCACGCACAGCAGCACAGAAATCCTCCCCAATTAAATGCCAGGCTTTTTTGAAAAAACCAGAAGAGAACCCATCAGGCCCAGGAGCTTTAGCATCATTTATAGCAAATAAAGCATGCTTGATATCCAAGTCAGAAACTGGAGCAAGAAGAGAGGCGTGTGAGGAGTCTTCCAATATCGGGCCATGCTGAACAATAATAGGATCAATTGGAAGAGTTTGTTTTGTAGTGCCAAGTAGTTGCTGATAAAAGTCAACGAAAACGGCCCCAACCTCATCAGCACCAGTTGTAAAAGTGCCATCATGCCGCTGAATCGCAGGAATGAAATTCTGCCTATGCTTCCGGTTCATTAGAGCGTGAAAGAAAGAAGTGCCTTTATCACACTCTTTGAGAAAATTGCATTTTAACTTTTGAGAAAAGAAGAGCCTTTCTGCTTCTTTGAGGTGTAGGAGATCATGTCGAAGATGCTGATCAAGAGCATGAAGCTGGGCATTGTCACGATCCTGAGATAAAAGATTTTGGTGAGCATCAAGGGCAACTTCTGCACGAGCAACCCTTTCAGAAATGTGACTGTAATGCAGCTTATTGAGAGCCTTAAGGGGCCCCTTAAGATGCTTGAGACGCTTACAAAGGGTGAACATGGGGGAACCATGAACAGTGTGATTCCATTGATCGGCAACCAACTGAAGGAAGCCAGCATGAGTTGTCCACATATTGAAGAATTTGAAATACTGCTTGCCAGCTGTTGCCCGAGAAAAAAAGGAAACCGTGGCAGGAGAGTGATCAGAGAAAGCCCCTGGGTTATCAAAATGAACATGTATGGAGACATTTGCGAGAGACCATAAGGGATTAGCAAGGACGCGGTCCAATTTGCTCCAAACCTTGCCATTGGACCAAGTGAAATGACATCCAGAGTAATTGAGATCAGTTAGACCGAGATCGGAGCAGCACTGTCTGAAATCAGTTGCCTCATAATTGGACACCGGATCACCATGGTGCTTGTCAGCTTGAGAAAGAAGAGAGTTGAAATCTCCAAGGATAAGCCAAGGGGAATTGGGACTCCAATTTCTCAAATCATCCCAGAGGGGTCTCCTAGCAATAACAGTGTTGAAACCATAAATAAAGGAAGCATGAAAACTGAATCGATGGACCAAACTAGAAATGAGAATATGAAGGCCTTGAGCTGAAAAATCAAGTAGGTCAACATTGACTGTTGCAGGATTCCAGAAAACAACAATTCTAGCTGTTGGGGCAGCAGTCGCATTGGAAAAGAATTTCCAATTCTTCAACCTGAAATGCTGCATCAAAGATACTTTAGACGAAACCAATTTAGTCTCTAGAAGACCACAAACATCTAGCTTTTTCTTTTTCATGAGGTTGACAACCTCATGCTGTTTCAGAGGGTTATTTAACCCTCTGACATTCCAACATCGAATCAACATGAGGGGGGGGTATGGCAGACAACCCCTTGCCCCGACCAGGATCACCACCTTTGTGCTGCTGAGGCCTACTCCTTCTGGATAATTCATGAGACCTGTATGAGAAATGACCAGATGCATCTGAATTACTGCATAAATTTCCATTGTCACCCTGACAACCAACGAATACTACATGGGATGAAGAAGCAGCATGGCAGCCTTCTGTAGGAGGTGAGTGCCTGCTTGTCGTGTGAGTGATAGGAGGATTCCCTTGAATCTCAGCTGATACAGAATGAGGTGGTTCAGAGGAATTCTTTGAGGGGGAAGACTTGCGCCTAACTCTTTTACTCTTGACAAGCTCCCATTCTCCTGAGCTAGGCATAACATGACTATTTGCAGGTAGAGGCTCCGTCACAACCGGAGCTGTATTAAGCCCACCATTAACAGGCAAGGTGACTTGTGAACAGTCAACTGTAGATGTACTTCCTATAGGTCCCAACCGGTTAAAAACACTGTCTTGAGCTTTGGTGGCCTTGGCCGCAGGAGTAGCAGAGACTGGAGGCCGCTGTTGGGTGGGAACCTTGGGGGATGTTGATTTAGTGCATGTTGAGGTGAGGTGGCCAATAATCCTACAATGCTTACAGAATCTTGGTAGTGTCTCGTAGATAACTCGTTGGTGCAGAATGCTCCCATTAGGTAATGTAACCTCAATGGAGGAGGGCAAGTCGGATAATAGGTTAATTTCTACCAACACCCTAGCATAGGATAGTCTGGCCATGGAAGCAGTTAGCATATCACTTTGAATAGGCTTGCCAAGGACGCTGGCGATTTTAGAAAGACATTTGATAGACCAACATTTCAGTGGTAAACAGGGGAATTTAACCCAAACTGGAACAGTATACATATCAGAAGAAGAAAAACCAAAATATTCTGGCATGGCCTTGAGAATAAGAGGTCTACCATATACTAAATAAGGGCCATCAGATAAAACTTTCAATTTGTCAGTTTCATTAACAAAAGTAAAGATCAGCCATCCGGATTCATGAATAGTCAATGAAGCTTCACAACGCCAGGTATTAACAATAAGACTCTGCAAGGCTTTATAGCCAGGGGAACGGCCAGCAATATAACCAACAATACTCATCTTCCACAATTCACATTTAGAGTCAAGATCACCATCAACCAAATTGCATCCTTTAGTGTCAGTAAAAACAGAATAATGAGAGAGTTTAGGACATCTCACAGTGTGCCGGTTGGAAGCAAAAAGTTTACGCCAAGGATAAGTGGGAGGATCGGAGGTTTGAGGAGCTCCACTAACTGTATTATCCAAAGGAGTTGTCCCATTCGCAGGAGCAACAGAGGTTGAAGGGATACCCACAGGAGGTATAGAGATAGGTGGTTCGATGCTCACAGGAGGAGCAACAGTAGCAGTCCCAGGAAGAGGAACAGGGATAGGCTTGAGACCTCCAGTGGAAACAACTGAAGTTGGTGAGGCACATCCCTGAGGAGGAACTGGAGCTGACGTGGCACGTGCAGGACAGCCAGCAGGAAAGGACAGAGAGCCTGTAGAAACATTAGGAGGAACAGCGGGTGATGCTCGCACCGGAGAAATGAAGAATTTAGAACGACCAGCATAAGCCTCCTCAGAGGAGTCAGGATCGACTTCCTCATCTTCCAGATCCTCTTCATCAGTCAAATCATCAGCAAAGATGTGGTTGATACTCGGGGATGTAGGATCTAACTGGTGATTGAGACAAGAATCATCAGAGGGTAGGACAGTTGGCGGGGTTGGGTTTGAATTTGAATTTTGGGGAACAGTAACATGAACAGTGCCAGTTACAGATTGAGCCGCTAAAGCAAGAACAATACTGTCAGCAGAAGGCCGAGAAGCAAGCGCTTTGTGATGAGGTTTATGGGACCCAGCTTTCTTCTTTTTGTTAGCCATAACCAGGACAGAACAAGAAGATCAAAGCAAGGAAAACAGGAAACAGTCACGGGAGATCATGAACACGAGGGAATAGCTTCATCAGAAGGAGAGCATCTCTCTCTACTGAGAGCTCTTTCTTTTTTTGATCAAAATGTAAGTATATAAAGAGATCAAAAAATATACA
>NW_011499969.1:697778-708789 GCF_000495115.2 Populus euphratica | reverse complement strand
ATTGTTATTGTTATTATTATTGTTGTTGTTGTTGTTGTTGTTATTCTTATTGTTGTTGTATTATTGTTATTTATAATTTGTACAAATAACCTCCCTGTGGTTCGACCCCGGTCTTGCTGGGTTATTTATTACTTCGACACTCCTGCACTTGGGAGAAGACATCAATCTTTTAGTCGTGTCAATAGGCCAAAATTGGGAACTATTAATTTGATGACTAATTGATGAGTAGGTGGCCAACCCTTGACTTGGTGACAATCTTTATCTTTTTTTGTCTGCCCAAAAACGTTATTGATGACGTCCAAATTGGAGCCACTTGAAAACATGAATGTTGTAGGAAATTGTCTTATCTATCTTGTGTAAAACCTTCAGCTTATTTCAACTTCTAGAACTCCAAATATGGTCAATATACTGAACAATGCTAGGGTTGGAGGACAGATCCGAGCTTTTTTGTTGTTGCAATAATTTGGACTTGAAAATAGCCTTTTTAGATCTTGGGCTCCAAATAAAAGTTGTAGGCCTATGTCTTACCTTTCCATCCATATAAAGTAGATCTAAATTTTAGATCTATAGCTCGAGATATGATCTAATTACCAAACAATGTTCTGGTTTGGATTGCACCGACATCTCTTTTCTAAGTTTGGTCATCTCTTTGCCTTTGCAATTTAAGTTCTTAAAGTCATCAATCAATCCTTTCATTTATATAATAGGCTTGCATTTAAAATGAACATTTACCATAAATTAAAGGTATCTTACATTATTAGATATATTATTATAAAACATGCTTTAGTTAAAGAGTTATTGCTACTTCAAATGCAAAATGATGATATAAAACCATGATAAAAATGCACTTTTGAGTACTAATCAAAAAACTATGCATGATGGTGCACTTGTTCTTGTGGGATTCATGTGGTCTTTAAGTGTTCTGACACAGTTATTCTTATTATTCTCATGATAAAGTGATTGATTATCTTCTTCGACTATATTTTCTGAAAAGAATGAGGATACCCTACAAAGTCTACCACTTGATGTACGTGACCACGCTCTCATGCACATATAGGAATAAAATAAAAGAAAAAAGAAAACAAAAAACAAGAGATAAGAAACAAAGTTATATACAAGAAAAATAAAAAGAGAAAATAAAATAAATACTATAATTTTTACAAAAACTTATCTCCCCAACAACGACGTCAAAAACTTGACATGACTAAAAGATTAATGTCTTCTTCTAAGTGCAGGAGTGTCGAAGTAATACATAACCCGGCAAGATTAGGGTCGAACCATAGGGAGGTTAATTGTATAAATTATAAATGATAATAATAAACAATAACAATAGTAATAACAACAATAACAATAATAGTAGTAGTAGTAATAAAGAAAGAGATGGAGAAGAAGAAGAAGATGATGAGAACTTTGAAATGGAATATTAATGTAAGGATTAAACAATGATAACAACAAATGTCAAGGTTAGAGGTTTCACTAATGGTTTGTCAAACAAGTATAGTATAAACTCTTATTATTTAATTGAAAACCACACACACAGGAGATTTCAATCAGTTATTTAATTGTTAACATGATTACATTAATCATCTTATTCGATTAATGCTAATACTTGTAAATTTTGTCAAGCATTCATGATTATAACTTATGTTAACAACAAATCAAGTTCCTTTCATAGCTCAGGTGTCGGTTATACCATACATTATGGGCTATGAAAGTGCCAAGCATTTGTTGTACCAAGTGTTATACAATATAAATCAAGATTAGTCATTTAACAAGTAAAGTATTAATGGGTGAACAAGATAACAAATATAAAACATGTTAGTATTAAACATTAAAGTCCATATTAAGTTTACACTATACTTATTCTTACACCATTAGTGTAACTTTTTCACCATAACGTAATAAACTTAGCTAGACATAATGAAAGAAAGAAAAATAAATAAACAAAATAAGAATATAAATAAGATAAAAGTTAACTAAGTAAAGGAAAGGAATTAAAAGGCATAAACTTGATATTAATGAAAGCAAAACTTAAGCATTAAAAAAATACAAAGATAGAAAGTAAGAGCATGATCTTGATCTGAAAACAAGATGTCTAAATGCATAGCAAATGCCTCCTTTTATAGTCCAAAATTAGAAACTATTGATTTGATGACTAATTGATGAGTGGGTGGCCAACTCTTGATTTGATAACAATTCTTATCTTTTTTTGTCTACCCAACACATCATTGATAACGTCCAAATTATAACCATTTGAAAACATGCAAGTTGTAGAAAATTATCTCAGCTTTTGTGTGTAAAAAAATTCAGATCATTTTGACTTATAGAACTCCAAATATGGCCAAAATACTGAACAATGCTTGGGTTGGAGGACAGATTTGGACTTCTTTGTTGTTGCTCCAATTTGGACTTGAAAATAACCTTTTTAGACTTGAGCTCAATATAAAAATTGTAGGCCTATATCTTACCTTTTAATTCATATAAATTAAACATAAATCTGACATCTACAGCTCTAGATATGACCCAATTACAGAATAATGTTCCAGTTTGGACTGCACCGGCATCTCTTTTCTAAGTTTGGCCATCTCTTTACCCTTTCAATTTTAGTTCTTAAATTTATCAATTAATCATTTTATTTATGTGATAAGCCTTCATTTAAAATGAACATTTACTATAAATTAAAGGTATCTTATATTATCAGATATATTATTATAAAACATGTTTTAGTTAAAGAGTTATTGATACTTCAAGTGCAGAATGATGATATAAAACCTTGATAAAAATACACTTTTAAGTATTAATCAACAACTCTTCTAACTTGTTTGAAACACATTTATGATCTCTTGACAATCTTTTTTATCACTAAGTCTTGTTTTAGGTCCTTATCATAGCAAGCCACTTGACTAGTTTGTGCTAGAACTAGAATTATTGAAGTATAAGTAGTTTATTATAAATCAAAACCCTAAAAAACTAACACTATAAATATAGAAAGACTCTAAAAATACTTAATTTTATCCATTCATGTATTCATTTGCTAAAAGGTTAATATGACCTTTTATATAGAAAAAACTAGAAAATTCCAATTATATTAAATAGGAAAATTAAATTGAAACAAAAAGTATTTTATACAAATAAGAAAAAAGCTAGAAAAGCTTTATAATGAAGAATACAACATAAAAAATAAAAGGGAATAAAATTAACTAATAAAAATATATATTTTTCTAAAAAGCTCATACAATAGAGTGTTTGCAATAATTTGCATGTTATCCTATTTCTAGCATGAAAATAATTATTATTAATGTGTTAAGCATAAAAAAAATTAAAGTTAAGAACATGAAATAGTTATAATTGTATGTTAAATATTTTATGTATGGGTATTATATTTACAATTTCAAATTTATATTATGAATGTTTTATTAATCACCAAAGTGTTCAAACCTTAAAACAGATAAAATTTGGATTGTAAAATGTTTTTCTTCATTTACCCATTATTTTCACTACTTATATAAATATTATGATGATTATTTATTTATGGGTAAGTTGAAGTTCATAGCTATAAGACATTTCAGGATCACTAAAATATTAACTAGTTGTTTTCTGATTAATGAGCATAACTTTAGGCAATTTAAATGTGTTTTTAGTTGTTTTCATACCTAAACATAGTAAATGCATCTAATTAATGATTATATAATTTCCAAATTAAATTAAATTGTATTATTATTATTATTATTATTATTATTATTATTATTATTATTATTATTATTGCATTGTTCAAAGGAGATCATCTATGTACATTCAATGTTTATGTGAATTATTTTTATGAATTTGTATTACATATTTAAGTTGACTCAAAATAGAGTATGAATATATTAGCATAATTCTTATAATTGTTAATTCATTAGTGAAAGAATAGTCACTCAAAACATTTATTGATTATTTTCTTTATAAGGCGTTCAATTAGATTGAAATGTATCTTCAATGTTTTTTTTTTTTATAATGAGCACTCTTTTTTTCTTTCTTCATTAGATGCATGTGATATCATTAGATGAGACAAGTTTATTTGATCTAGTATAACTTGAATAACGAGTTTTTCTAACTTTTTTGAAACACATTTTTTAATTTCGTGATTATCAGATTTTGTTTTGGGTCCTTAGCTTAGCAAGCCACTAGACTAGTTTGTAGTAGAACTAGAATAATAAGAGGAGAATGGTTGGTTAGGATAAAAGTTTGAAAACCTAACCCTTAAGAACTATTTTTCTATATTAGGCTTCCACACTTTTATTTATTTATCCAAACTAAATTATTGATAAGGAGCATTTGTACAAGGATAGAGTTTAAGGTAGACAAAAGCAAAGGATAAGGGGTTTATTATAAGTCAAAACCTAGAAAAACTAAGAACACTATCACATATGGACATCGCGGCGACTAATTAAAAATTAATCTCATGGTGAAAGAACAGATATTTAACATCTTGTTCTTTCAGAGAAAAAAAAGTTTAAAGAAAAGATGTTATCACCCCTCAAGCACTCTAGCTGAAGTAGGCTGCCTTGCTAGTTTAGTCTAAATTGCTAATAATTTGTTCTTCTTTTTCCTTTTTTTATTTTTATTTTTATATTCCTGACTCTAGCATTAGTAAATAATTTCTACAAATATTTTCAACACTGACATTGGTAAATATCGCATAAATCCAAAAAATTACGATATTCCTTACTCTGGTGTTAGTAAATAATTTCATAAAAAAGAAATTTGAAAAAAAAAATTTCTATAACATTTTTTTTTTGTTTATCATTTATTACTTTTTACCCTTTTCAGATGAAAAAAAAACATTGCACTACATATTTGTATTTAATAATAATAGTCCATAGATTGAGCACATGGCCAAAAAAATACAAAATACAAAGGAAAAAAAAATCAAAATATGAGGTGCCCTAAACCAAATCAACAAAGATTTTCAAATATTTTTGAAATTTTTTTATGTCAAAAAGGGGCTCATATGGCCAAATATCAAACTTAAATAGATATAAAAATTAGGACATAAGCATAAGAATGTATTTTGTCAAACACACTCTTAATAAACATAATTTAGATTGGTTGGGCTTAAAGCCCAGATCCAGCCCTCGTTTTTTACTCTCTTTTTTTGTGGGCTGGTGTAGCTCAACCATATAGGTTGGACTAAACCCAGCTACCAGCACAGTTACTAGTTCAAATTAATAACTCAACCGGTTTACTTTCTTTGGCTACAAGTGTGTGTGTAACTATTCACGCATGCTTGCTATAGGGGCAGTATAATTAAAAATATAGAGTGAATAGCTTCTAATAAGAGCGAGGGGAAAGCAAAAAACTTACTTGGTTTTTGCAGAAAATTTTCTCTTGTTCCTTCTATTTTAGTCTTCCATGTTCTATCTTCTCCTGTTTCTCTAGTCTTTTTTTGTTTTTTTTTTCTTTACTTTATATACTCTCCTCTAGTTTTCTTTTTCTTTTTCTTTTTTATGCTATGTTTTTCTTCCGCCCCCTTTTCTCTCGATTTTAGTGGCCTTTTATAAGCTATTTTTATACAAGGCTCATCTTTATCTTCCCTATACACTGATCTTCTTCATGTGGAGATAGAAATTGAGACTACGTGTTTTGGTTGGATTGCGACACCAACAATCCTGCCAGGATTGTTGGTGGTGTTTTCCTTCACACGTTATTGGATTGTTATGGCGACAAAGGACATAGAAACAAATCAATTATTCCAAGTGACTTATCTAATGAAGAATGAAACACGAAAAGGGTTTCGCAAGTGGCTAATTGTTCCAAATGACCTGCCTGATAGGAAGAAGTAACGCAAAGGATTTTATGAGTGGTCTTATTTTTCCAGGAAACCTACCCAATGAACAATAAAATGAAAAAAGGGTTTTGCGAGTTGTTTAATGATATGTATGCATCTTTACCTGATTTGAAATATAGATCCTTATTTCTTCTTAATATTCTTGTTGCTTGATTGATAGGTACTTGTTATCTCTAATTTGGGTTATCTTTGTCATTTGGCTTTTAGCCCATTATCTCTAATTTGGGTTATCTTTATCATTTGGCTTTTAGGCCACTCAAGTTAGACCATGTAAGTCTTTTCTCAAATTTTGTTTATATAACTCAGTCTTCATGGTGCTCATTGTGACCCACTTGCTTGCTAAAGATTTTTCATCTTGTCAAATAATTTGAGAGGATCATTCATTAATCCTCGTCTCACTTTTAAAAACATTTGTTATCACTAGCTGAAAGGATCAAACTACCTTTTATAAACCAAAATGCCCCCTTGTCATTGACACGACTAAAAGATTGATGATAGTATAAACTCTTATTATTGAATTGGAAACCACACACAAAGGAGGTTCCAATCAGATTATATATTGTTAACATGATTACATTAGTCATCTTATTCAATTAATGCTAATACTTGTAAATCTCGTCAAGCATTCATGATTATAACTTATGTTAACAACAAATCAAGTTCCTTTCATAGCTCAGGTGTCGGTTATACCATACATTATGGGCTATGAAAGTGCCAAGCATTTGTTGTACCAAGTGTTATACAACATAAATCAAGATTAGTCATTTAACAAGCAAAGTATTAAAGAGTGAACAAGATAGCAAATATAAAACATGTTAGTATCAAACATTAAAGTCCATATTAAGTTTACATTATACTTATTCTTACACCATTAGTGTAACCTTTTCACCTTGACATAATTAACTTAGCTAGACATAATGAAAGAAAGCAAAATAGATAAACAAAATAAGAACATAAAAGTTAACTAAGTAAAGGAAAGGAAATGAAAGGCATAAACTTAATATTAATGAAAACAAAGCATAAAAAATACAAAGAGAGAAAGGAAGAGCATGATCTTGATCTGAACACCAAGATGCCTAAATGCATGGCAAATGCCTCCTTTTATAGGCCAAAATTGGGAACTATTGATTTGATGACTAATTGATAAGTGGGTGACCAACTTTTGACTTGGTGACAATCCTTATCTTCTCTTGTCTGCCCAAAACGTCATTGATAACGTCAAAATTGGAGCCAGTTGTAAACATGAAAGTTGTAGGCAATTGTCTCAGCTTTCTTGTGTAAAAACTTCAGCTCATTTGGACTTCTAGAACTCCAGATATGGCCAAAATACCGAACAGTGCTCGGGCTGGAAGACAGATTCGGGCTTCTTTGTTGTTGCTACAATTTGGACTTGATAATGGCCTTTTTAGATCTTGGGCTCCATATGAAAGTTGTAGGCCTATGTCTTACCTTTCTATCCATATAAATTGGACCTAAATCTGAGATCTGTAGCTCCAGATATGACCCAATTACCGAACAGTGTTCCGGTTTGGATTGCACCGACATCTCTTTTCTAAGTTTGGCCATCTCTTTATCCTTGCAATTTAAGTTCTTCAAGTCATCAATCAATCCTTTCATTTATGTGATAGGCCTGCATTTAAAATGAACATTTACGACAAATTAAAGGTATCTTATATTATTTGATATATTATTATAAAACATGCTTTGGTTAAGGAGTTATTGATACTTCAAGTGCAAAATGATGATATAAAACCATGATAAAAATGCACTTTTAAGTACTAATCAGTCTTATTATAGGAAATAGTCTTTTTTATATAAAAAAAAAGGATCGATTGTCCTTCTAAACATAATGTTGCCCCCTTATATTGGTCATTGCCTTTAAGTGTGTTATATCAATGATTTGGATAAATAATGGTTTTAAGTGATCATTCTCTCATTTCTCTCCTTTTAGTTTGGTGAAGGAATATCTGTACAGAATGAATCTTGAAATCTTGATCTTGCATTTTGAAAATAAAAATTGTTTTCATGTAAGTTTAAACCAATTTGATCTTTAATTCTTACAACTACTTGTTTTTGTTTTTTTTTTTCTTATAAAAGAGATTATTTATTCTTATGTTTGGCAAAATTTTCTTTGGTGGAAGTATCTCATAAGGTGACTTTCTGTTTTTATAAGTAAAGGGCTTGAGAAAAAACTCGAGGTTTAATTTGAGAAAAATTATCTCTTTTTGAACACTTATTTTATCAGCATGAATAATAATGAGTAGCTTATTCTCGATGTCATGACTCCTGATTAGTACATAAAAGTGTATTTTTTATCAAGGTTTTATGTTATCATTTTACACTTGAAGTATCAATAACTCCTTAACTAAAACATATTTTATAATAATATATCTAATAATATAAGATACATTTAATTTGTGGTAAATGTTCATTTTAAATGCAGTCCTATTACATAAATGAAAGGATTGATTGATGAATTTAAGAACTGAAATTGAAAGGATAAAGAGATGGTCAAACTTAGAAAAGAGATGTCATTGCAATCCAATTTGGAATACTATTCGGTAATTAAGTCATATCTAGAGCTGTAGATCCCAGATTTAGGTATACTTTATATGGATAGAAAGGTAAGACATAGGCCTACAACTTTCATATGGAGCCCAAAATCTGATTATCTTATTTATGTTCTTTTTTTGTTTATTTATTTTTCTTTCTTTCATTATGTTTAGTTAAGTTTATTATGTCAAGGTGAAAAGGTTACACTAATGGTGTAAGAATAAGTATAGTGTAAACTTAATATGGACTTTAATGTTTGATACTAACATATTTTGTATTTGTTATCTTGTTCACTCTTTAATACTTTGCTTGTTAAATGACTAATCTAGATTTATATTATATAATACTTAGTACAACAAATACTTGGCACGCTCATAGCTCATATTGTATGGTATAATCAATACCTGAGCTATGAAAGGAACTTGATTTATTGTTAACATAAGTTATAATCATAAATGTCTGACGAGATTTACAAGTATTAGCATTAATCAAATAAGATAACTAATATGATCATGTTAACAATTTATAATCTGATTGGAATCTTCTTTGTATGTGGTTTCCAATTGAATAATAAGAGTTTATACTATACTTTTTTATATATATCATTAGTGGAACCTCTAACCTTGACATTTGTTATTATCATTATTTAATCCTTGCATTAATATTCCATCTCAAAGTTCTCATCTTCTTCTCCTCCTTCTGTTTCTTTACTACTACTACTACTACTATTATTGTTATTATTGTTGTTGTTGTCATCTATAATTTATATATTTAACCTCCCTGTAGTTCGACCTCGATCTTGTCGGGTTATTTATTACTTCGACACTCTTACACTTGGGAGAAGACATCAATCTTTTGGTCGTGTCAACTCCTATAAAAAAGTACTCTTCAAATTTTAAGAGCATTATTTATTATTCCAAGCTGCTTGTTTGCTTGATTATAAAGGACTTTTACATGTACACAATGTAAGCTATGATTTTTTGCTATAAAAGAAAAGGATTCATAAGGCTCAAAGAGTGTTTCAGGGTTTAAAAGACTGAGGGTTATTATCAGTAGTTCAACTCTTCATGTCATTGATCTGTTCTTTTACCACTCTTCTTTTATTTGCTTTTTCATTCCTTTACTAAGACATACTCACTTTATCTTAGTTATCATTCTTTCTTGTGATTTGAGCATGCCCCCTAGCATTTGAGTTTCTTGGGCTCTTTTTCCTTTCTGGCTTTCTCATGACTTTTTTTTTTCAATTAAAATTTTTACTTGCCCCCACTATAGGGTGTGATCCTAGCTGAGATTTTTCATGAAAGAAAATTATTCAGACTCAAAGAGAGATCGCAAGGGATATATTTTTTAGAATGTGAAAGGAATAACAAAGATGGTCTTTTCTCATTTCAAACGCAAGTAGTTAAAATCAATAAACTTTGGCCTCATCCAATATGATGGTTTGGACTTTGTAAAGGGATGCATTTCATAAGTCTATGAGTAATGAGTTCATTACATACTATTATTCATACATTTAAAACACCTTGTTCAAGTGTCACAAGGTGAGGGTGAAAGTTCAATTTTTATTTGTGTATTTTGGTGTAGAGTTTAGTCGCCTCAATAAAGGAGTTAATTGAATCATGTGCCATCCTAAAAATAGAATGTCAAAAATATCATTTTAAACAAATATCAAATTATTATTTTTTTGAAATCAAATTGCAAGTTTAATTTTTCAAAACTCTAATGGGGAAACTGACTTTGATAAAATAGATAAATTATGCTTATGAGATCACATAAGGCTTTAAAAGTGTATTTGTGAGTTCTTATAAAGAACCCCCTTAGGATATTTTAGTGTAAATCAAAGGAAGAGACATAATTGAAGGACAAACTCGTTATCTCAAGTAATTAAGTGATTAAACTAATTAACTATTCTCTTATTCAACATGACTATAAAGCAAAAGGTATATATTGGGCAAATGAGTTAGTCTTCTAGATTGTTAGTGTAATTTTTTAAGATAATGTTATATTTTTTAAGATAGTGCTTTTAAAATCTTAAAAGACTATTTGCATTAAAACTATTTACACCAAGTGATGGATAATTAAATGTTAAGCATAAAAAATATAATCCTAAAGATTAATGATTTTTATTTTTGTTCTATTCATCCAAAATTCAACAAGTATTTTATTTGTATTTTATAAATTTTTATTTTTAATTTTAAAACACTATTTAAAGATATTAAAAAATAATTGTAAATTAAAAAATTTAGAGATACAATTGCCTTAGAGTTAGGAAAATCAAAAACCATAAATACCTTTGACAGATAATAATCATATATATATATATATATAGAAAAATATAAATTACTTTTCAACTCTCCTTTTTAATTTGTAATTTTTAAGAATTTTTTGAACTGCTGAAACTTTTCTGAAGATATAGCTTTGATAAGAACATCTCCTGATGACACGACTAAAAGATTAATATCTTCTCCCAAGTGCAGGAATGTCGAAGTAATAAATAACCCGGCAAAATTGGGGTCGAACCACAAGGAGGTTAATTGTATAAATTATAGATGACAACAATAACAACAACAACAATATTAAAGAAAAAGAAGGAGAAGAAGAAGAAAAAGATGAGAACTTTGAGATGAA
>NW_011499969.1:691875-697768 GCF_000495115.2 Populus euphratica | reverse complement strand
GAAAGAAAGAAAAATAAATAAACAAAATAAGAACATAAATAAGATAAAAGTTAACTAAGTAAATGAAAGGAAATGAAAGGCATAAACTTGATATTAATAAAAGCAAAGCATAAACATTACAAAAAATACAAAGAGAAAAAGCAAAAGCATGATCTTGATCTGAAAACGAAGATGCCTAAATGCATGGTAAATGCCTCCTTTTATATGCCAAAATTGGAAACTATTGATTTGATGACTAATTGATGAGTGTGTGACTAACTCTTGACTTGGTAACAATCTTTATCTTCTCTTGTCTGCCCAAAACGTCATTGATAACGTCAAAATTGGAGTCATTTGAAACATAAAAGTTATAGGAAATCATCTCAGCTTTCTTGTGTAAAAAATTCAGATCATTTCAACTTCTAGAACTCTAGATATTGCCCAAATACTGAATAGTGTTTGAGCTGGAGGATAGATTTGGACTTTTTTGTTGTTGCTCCAATTTGAACTTAAAAATAGCCTTTTTAAATCTTGAGCTCCATATAAAAGTTGTAGGCCTATGTCTTACCTTTCCATCCATATAAAGTAGACTTAAATATGAAATCTACAACTCTAGATATGACCCAATTACCGAACAGTGTACCGATTTAGACTGCACCGACATCTCTTTTCTAAGTTTGTCCATCTCTTTGTCCTTTCAATTTCAGTTCTTTAATTTATCAATCAATCCTTTTATTTATATGATAGGTATGCATTTAAAATAAACATTTACCATAAATTAAAGGTATTTTATATTATTAGATATATTATTATAAAACATGTTTTAGTTAAGGAGTTATTGATACTTTAAGTGCATAATGATGATATAAAACCTTGATAAAAATGTATTTTTAAGTATTAATCATCTAGTAAAACCACAAAGTTCAATTTCCAACTAATCAAATATTAAAAGATGAAATTGAAAAAGAAAAACTCAATTACAAAAAAATCCAAAATAAAAAAATAACAATTAAAAGAATGATGATAAAAACTAAAATAAAAAAATCTTTTATTGAAAATAGAATTTGAAAAAAAAATTAATTTATCAAAAGAACTAAAAAGAATAATAAAAAAGTAAGGACCAAATTGAAAAAATAATAATAAATAAAAAATTAGGATCGAATAATGAAATTGAAAATAAATAAAGATTTTAAAAAAGAACAAAAAAATCAAAATAAAAAAATAAAGATCAAATTAAAAATATATATATATATCATAAATTTGGATTGAATAATGAATTTGAACACAAAAACAATACATAAAAGGATTAAGAAAAAAAATAGAAATCAAAAAATCAAGAATCAAATTGAAAAAAAAATAATAAATTAGGATTGACTAATGAAATTAAAAACTTTACAAAAAAATAAAAAATAAAAAATAAAAATTAAAGTTAAAATATAAATAAATAACTAAGAAAAATTAAATGAAAAGAAAAGGAAGAAAAAGGCAAAAGAAAAACACCACCACGGCAAACCAGCTACGCTAGGCGTAACTGTCTATACACATCACCATTTTAGTTTTTTTTTTTTTTTTTTTTTTTTTTTGGTGGGGGGGTGGGGTTATGAGGTCTAATAGTGAGGCACCATAAGGAAGAAAAAGAAAGTCGTTGACACATGTTTCCATTTACTTGTTATGCTATGCCCACACTTGTTTGTTCTTACATTTTAACTTGCATTTGAATGAAAAATAAAAAAAAATAATACTGTTAACACCTGTTTCTACTTCCAAGTTATGCTAGGCCCGCACCGTCCACGCCAACTAATAAAAACCTTTTTTAAATTATTTATTTTTATGTTTCAAATTAAATTTGAATATATTTAATCTAAAATTATTTTTTAATGATTTTAATATATTAATATAAAAAAATATTTTAATATTTTTTTAAATACACTTTTAAAAAATATTTCCCAACTCAATACCACAAACACAATTCATAGTTAAAAAAGAGGTCATCTTTAAGGAAAAGAAAGCAGCATTGCTTTGATTTTCGTCATGTCCATGAACCATTTTCAAGCTAGATACACCATCCACAAAATAAACTGAAACCACATAAGAATATTACTCGAAATTAGAAAAGTGCCACCATAATTTTTAGATTTCCGAAGCTACTCTCACCACATAAGAATATTACTCGGAATTAGAAAAGGGCCACCATAATTTTTAGATTTCTGAAGCTACTCTATATATTGGCCAAGAGATCACGATCACTCTTCTGCAACATTCACAAGCTCATATTCAACAAGAGAGAGATTGTTGTCTTCCTTGACTACAAATTCTGCAGGCTCAGTGACTTCAACACGACCCCATTTGTCAACTGCTAGCCTCATAGATCCCTTAAACATGTCAATCTTTGCATTGCGGAGGATTACAGTCGTCCCTGGCTTCATCAAATCAACTGAGAAAAAGAAAGAAAGAAAGAAAAGGTTGTTAGAACAATAGTGCAGCCAGTAATGGGGACATTTGTAAGGTTATAAAACAAATAAACTTTAAATCACAGAGAATCTAAATTTTTATCCATATACAGCTTGTTCCACAATTCCCAAAACCATTTGAATTCGAAAACAATTATGAAAATTGTAATGACAATTTAGAAGACTATAATCATGACCAGTAATATAAATCCCCTGAGCAGAGTGCATCTAGATATTAAACATCCCATCTGAGCTATCTCACTGAATTAAAGTTTGTTGCACCACTGAAATCTGGGCAAGAAAAAGATATCCTCTCCAGTCAACAAGCTCAACTATAAACAAATATAATTTAACACTCAAGACTATAGTTTAAGTTTTTGGAAAACAAGGCTCATAAATTAAAAGCAACAGATCACTAAAATAGAGAAGGGGGGATGCAACAAGTTCATTCACTAATAGACTTGAGGTTGCACAACATTAATAATGCATGTTGATGAAACCCAACAAGAATGATCTTTGTCAGACCATCCACAAAGCCAATTAGCCATAAACTGCAAAACCAGTTCCATCAATTACAGCTTATTCACAGAGCAGAACCAGAGTGCATAATATATGCAGTAACTAAAGATGCGGAGAACACCACCTCTGATGCAAAACATCAAATTCTGCCCATCAAGTTAAACATAGCCCCTCTATTGAACAAAACAAATCTAGCACTCATCCACATCTATTGCATAAAAATAATAACCATATTCACAACAAGATCACATGCACGCACATATCAATTAATTTATTTTTTGTAGCTATGAATACTGCAACCATTCCTAGCTAAGTAGGCAGCTGAATTAAGAGAAAACCACTATCCATCAATATTCTATAGATTCACAGAAAATTCAACCTTTGCCATTGGAGAACATGCTTTTTATTTCTTATTAGCACAAGTTAAAATGGGAGTTATTGAGCATAATTGGCTACCGTTTGCAAGTCAAGTTGAGGAGAAAGCCTCTAAACCGCTAAAATTAACTTGGCTACAGTTCCCCATCCAGACCTTATAGACATCATTTCGCTTCATAGAGGGGCAGATCATACTTGTTAAACCAGGACTATGGTTTATATAGTGATTGGCATCATACTCTAGGGAATCTTCTATCATCATACTCTAAAATGCAAACGTAAATTTTAATGACATTTCAAAACAAGGCCCAAAATCATTTTTCCAATCTCACAAGGAACCAAATTCAACACAAAGATGCAACGATAATTTCAGTTATGGGAACAAAAACAATTCCAAATCCTAAACTTTCATCTCTTTTCCTAAACGGAAAGGGTGAGAAGGAAAAATTCATCATGAATCCTAAGATTCTTATGCAAAGGAAGAGAGCCCAAAAATGTCTTACATCAAGGCATATAATGCATTGAAACATACATACATAAACTTAAGCACCATTTATCCTTCACACTCAACAAACAAGCAGAAAATATTTAATGTTAAAAAAATAAACAAATCATAAACCAAAAAAATTTATAAAAAAAAAAAAACAACGTGCAGATACATCTTCTTCAGAAATAAAAAAATGAGAGAGGGAGAAAAGGAACCTTGTTCGTTTCTTGCGGTGAAGATGATGGAACCAGTGTCATCCCCAATAAGACATTCAGCGATTCGCGACTGACGGAGATGGTGAGAGACCGATCGGCCCTTTGGAAGGACAGCAATGGAATTAAGGACCTTGACAGTCAAGGTATGACCTCCAGTTCCAGGCTTGAGCAGGTCCACTTTGGTGAAGACAGGCTTTCTAAGTCCAGGTTTCCCACCCGCATTGCTGCTCTCTTCTTGTTGTTCCTTTCCTCTTTTTGTTGGCGTTGCCATTCTTTTGATTTACCTCAAATTCCTTAACCCTAATTTTTATTTTATTTTATCTTGCGATCAAAATGGAATTTTTATATTAGTATTTGTTCTCCGCGTTAGCGTTAGGCGATTCTATTCGTTTGCTTTATCTTTACATGTTAGGAGAAGATGCTTTAATAAATAAAGTTTGGATGGTGAGCTTTTGCGACTCTTCAGTGCTGTGGAAGAATCGCTATTCTTGGGTGACGCTGCCACCTATCCTCCTAGAGAGTAAAAAAAACATAGAGCGAGAGAGGCTGAAGGTATATTTAAGATTATAATAGTGATGACTGTATAAAATATTTTTGATTTAAAAATATATTAAAACAAATTTTATTTTTATTTTAAAAAAAAATTAAACAAAAAAATTTAAAAATTTAAAATAACATTTATATTACATTTTCAAACACACATGAAGCAGGGACAGAATTAAAAAATAGAGTTAAAAAGAGTTAAAATATTAGTAATTTTATTATTTAGATTAAAAATATGAATATTGTTAAAGCAGGAGTTAAAAAAAAAAATTCATTACACGGCACATTATTATTTAAATTAAAAATATAAATATTATTAGAAAAAACTAGAAACAAATTTTATTTTACCAACTCGCCATCCCCGCCTCTAGCAATATGCATAGCATGAAAATTAGGAATGAATTATTAATTTAATCATTTATTTTATTATTTTATTTTTAAAAAATTTATTTTTAATATTAATATATCAAATTGATTTAAAAAATAAAAAAATAATTAAAAATTGAAAAGATTAAAATGCAAAAATTATTATAATCTTTTGATTAACTTTTGCACTCGGCGTTGAGCCTATATTTTATGGGCTAAGCACGGGCCTAATTTGTTAACAATTTTTCTCAGGTTTAGGACTGAACTAGCAGCCTAAACGAAGACTAGATGCATCCACACTTTTATTTCATTCCTCAATTTACAGAGGGCCCATTTACTTAGCTTTTCAACTTGGACTAAAGGTGGATTAAAAAGCTATAAACAAAAGTCACTTACAAACCTCCAATTATAGAAGAAGAGTTCATATTCTAGAGGGAACTCTAGCACAATAAATAATATAAAGGAAAAATAAATAAAATGAAGATTATAGAGAGTTTGTGATTGAGTAAATTATTATTAAACCTCTGAGTTTGAATGGCTTTTATGTTTTACCTAATGACTAGTATTATATACATAGATTCTAGTCACTTCGACTTACATAGAGATTGGTGTTGCAAATATCTTATAGTGTATAAACTTACAAGTGCCTCGTGATAAGTGAAGCAAAGATATAGATCATTTTATGGTTAGTGGAGAAAAATGAACGCCGTTAGTAAAGGAATTGATGTTTACCATTGGTTTGTGGTGCTTATTACATTATCATTGGTAGATAAGTTGTGCTTTTACTCTGCACAAAGAATTTATAGCTTAGAGGGACATGTGTGCTAATAGATGGTGTATAGAGCCGCTCTAGCTTCATGAAAACTCATAAACATATTGAGCTATTGACACGACGAAAAGATTGATGTCTTCTCCCAAGTGTAGGAGTGTCGAAGTAATAAATAACCCGGCAAGACCGA
>NW_011499969.1:670983-685546 GCF_000495115.2 Populus euphratica | reverse complement strand
TTCAAGTGCAAAATGATGATATAAAACCATGATAAAAATGCACTTTTAAGTACTAATCAGCTATATACGAAGAAACAATATTGGATAGCCTAGGATAAGTATGAAAATGTCGTTCTATCCTTGTCTAAATGATTAAAATTGTTTTATGCACAATCATTTGAAAAAATCATTATAGACAACTAATATATTTTACAATACTCTCCTTTGAGACATGCATTCAAAAGGTCATATAGCAAATAGCAATACTGGGACCACAAAATATCCAACACAATAATAGATGAAAACCTTACCAATCAATACCATAGATATAATGGTGGAAAGAACTTGAACACAAAATATTTTTGATATCTAGTAATAGTGGTCGCCAATGAAAACATTGAGAACTCTAGTTTTTATGTATGATATACAATGAATCGATTGATATTAGAGCATGCTGATCTATTTGATGAACAAAGATGGTATCTGTAATGCAAGAGTGGAGTTCATCTAGGACAATGTGAGAGCTCGAGAGGAAATGCAAGAAACCTAATCATAAAAACTAGATTGTTTAGAGAAAACAATAGAAATGATATTAGCTAGCTTTAAAAATCTAGTTTGCCTATTGAAATGTACAAACAAGAATCATATCAAGTAGAGGGATATGTTTAAAGACTTACTTCAAAGCATACCAAACCTTAGATCTATTCTTACAAACTTATATAAATATCATGGTTTTATAGAGAATGGCATATACAATGAGTGATTCATTAAAAACTCAAATAAAAATCATCATGTTTATAGACGTGTTCTCGAATTCAATGAGAATGTTTTCTTTGATGGGAATTTTTTATAAAAAAATTTATTAAATGGTTGTTAGAGTTGGAAAATGACTTTAATTTGAGTAATATTCTTTTATCAAAAAATAGGACTTATCATACATAAATTTTCTTGTGGTGTTAAAAAATAGTGGTTTGAAGTTCTAGAATATAGAACTCATATTGGTAAGAGTTTAATTCCATCATGGCAAGCTTTAAGATAATCATTAATTTTGAATTGTATACAAAATAAGTAGATACAGATTTTATATGAATAAACAATTAATTAAATTGTTATTATTTACCTTTTATTCAACCTTCTCAAATAACATGGAGGAAAAATGTATAAGAGGTGTTGTTTTTCAAAGTTAATGGTTTTAGTATCATATTAATTACAATAACAACAACACTGTTGTAAACACTACTCTAAAAATGAAAAAATCCTTCATGTTTAACAATCCTAAAAGAAAAATTATAAAAGAATTATCAAACATCTTATTATAAATATTGACATATCCATAAAATTCTTCCTTACCAAAGATTATTGTCAAGGTTAATATGCAAGTTGATGAATTAAAGAAAGTATAAAAATATCTAGTTTTAAAATCTCAAAGTTACCTCATTGTGATTAAGATAGCATGGTCCAAAAAGGAGCTGAAAAATAATTTTAAATTTTTTATTATTATGTTGGACAAAACATTAATACATAATGATCTTTTTTATCATGAATAAAGATCTTCCAAATAAATACATGAATGAGAATGATTTTTCACTTTAAAATATTTTGAAAGATTATCTTAAGAGTCCATTACATATAAAGGTTGAACAAACTAATTTGATTTAATTGATAGTAAAAGAAATTTAGTTTGTAAAGAGGCTAATTATAATATTATATTTAAAAATATTTATTTTTTTGGTACGATCAAGATTAATTTTTGATATTTAACTTGAGAATGAGTGTTTTACAAGTAGAATGGACTGAAGTGAAATGTTATTTTTTTAATTTTATGACATAATTATTTTTATTGTAATATTTATTTAATTATTAGGATTTACAAGGATTTGTTTAGTTTAGGAATTTTAATATTATTTTGATTATATAAGCTATGTAACTTTCAATAAAAATATTTTTTATATAAGAATTCTTGATGTAGAATTAATATAAATGGGGATCTTTGTTTTTGTTTTTCCATTAAAAAATATTGAATTACAAACCTTTTAAACAATAACAGATTCTCTGCAGTTTTAAGTTATAATCTTATAGCTTGAAAATCAAGTGTTTATTTACACTATAAATCGTGTCAAGAAAAATATATTTTTTTTTATTTTCATCTTTCTGGCTCTTTAGACATGGAGGAAACGCCAAGGAAAAGACACAATGAACTTTAAAATTTTATTCAACAACAAAATGAACCATGATTGAGCTGAGCAAGCAATTTTTCGTGCCATGCAACTAGAAGCAATAAGAACGAAGAATCTGAAATCATTTATCTGGCCCCGCCGATTTGATCTTGATGAGGCTCGCTCCTCGTCGGGAACAGGAATCCTCAAGGTACCAGGGCCCGCAATCGTGTCATCCCGGAGCAGATCAGAGAGAGTGCCACTGTCAGCTCTCCCACCCTCCCTGTTCCCACGACGAAAGAAAGAACAGGTTGTGTAAAATTATAGTTTTAATTAAGCATATAAATCATAATAGTTTTTGTTATTATGCTCAGTTTATATATATTTTAATTAATTTTATAAATTTTAAAATTAATAATTATATAAATCTTTAATAATCCTGATATTTTTAGAATTCAAATTAATAATTTAAAAAAAAAACAAATCTAAAATATAACAAGTTAAATTATACCTCTTATAATTATATATAAATCTATAATTACTTGCTTAAGTGATGAATGTGTGTGTGTATATTGTGATATATTTTTATTCTTTTAAATAAAAAAAAAATATATTTTATTTTTAATATAGTGAGTCATATAATCAAGGTAAAAAATAATTTTTTAATAAAAATATATTTTATTTTTAATATAGCGAGTCATCAAAATATAATCAAGGTAAAAAATAATTTTTTAAAAACTTAATGGAGACTACCTTGTTAAAAAATTATTTTAATTTAATAGTTTAAATTACAAGATAAAATTTAAAAATATAATTTATATTATTATTTAATATATTTTTCTAAGTAAAATTTATATGACCTTAAAATTTATGTCGGTTCACAGTATTTTATATTTAATTTTTATTAAATAAATAAAAATGATGAGATTTGTAATTATGACCACTCAATTTTTAAAACTCTGATATTATATTAAAAAATTATTTTAATTTAATAATTTAAACTATTATATTAAGTTTTAAATATAATTTATATTATTTTCTAATATATTCTATAAAAAAAAATTATTTAATTGATATAACTTGCGGAAGCAAAGAATTCAGTGAAAAGGGAGTGTTTGAAGAAATAATCAGTAAGAGACAATGTTCATAGTTACTACAAAATAATGGTCTTGTAAGAGGGTGGGAATCTATTTTTCTGTTGACTTTTTGGCAGCGGGAGGAGAGTCTGCAGGGCTGTGAAAGATAATTATTGTTTTCAAAAATATTTTTATATAAAATAATATTTTTAATATTAATATATTAAAAAAATTAAAATATATAAAAAAATAATTGTAAGCAAAAAAAATCCAAAATTTAATAGAATGTGGTTCCAAACAGCCTCTTAATTTAATAATTGGGTTTTTCTCTTAATTTAATAATTGGGTTTTTAGATATGATGGTGTAGGGTATTTTTTAAAAGATTAAAAATATATTAAAATAATTTTTTTATTATTTTTTAATTTTTGACATCAAAATATTATGATAAAAACACTTAAAAAACATCATATTTATATTTTTTATATAAAATATATTTTTAAAATTCACTCAAATATAATTACAATCAAAATCTTACAACAAAATCTAATGAGATGCGTCATAATAAAATGAATTTCTAATTTTGACATATAAACACAATCATTTTTTTTATATATTTTTATATTATTTTGATTTGTTAGTATTAAAAATAATTTTAAAAAAATTATTTTAATATATTTTTAAACAAAAAACATTTTAAATCATCACTATTACTACAATCTTAAACATGTTCATGCTCTCCTGATTATTGTCTAGAAAAATCACATGTTTTTTTTTTTATTTGTGATTTTATGTTTTTAGTCCCGTGGTATTATATTAAGTTCAAAACCAAAATATGGATGAAAAAATTACTTAATTTATTAAGTAAGATGTGATTAAAAAAGATTAAATAAATTAATCATATAACATATCTAATAGAGAATAGTCTTCTTTTATGTATAAACTATAAACTAGTTTGCTGGCTGCTCCAGACAAACAAATTTTTAATGTAACTAAATGGTACATTACAAGGAATTGTTTTGTATTATTATTGAATTCTGTTCAATTTTTAAAAATGTCTTACCTGATTTTTAACCAAATGAGAACTGTAAAAGTGATTAAATCAAGTAATCCAAATATAATTTAGATATTGGATAAAACTATAGTTTAATTTTAAAAAAATAAAAATATTTTTTTATATCAAGACCATAACATATTGTATCATCTAAACTTTACAACTTAACTTATTAAACTCACAATTCATAAATGACTCATCTGAATTTAATATTTTTTTATTTTTTTACCTTATAATAACCTAATTAATTTGACATCTCGAATGGCTATCCAAATAATCAATAAAAATGTGTTTGATTTTTTAAAAAAATCAAAATAATTTTTTTAGTATTAAAATAATAATATATTACATCTATCCAAACTTTAGCTTAACTCATTAATTTTGTGAACAAGATGATAAATTCTAATAGGTTTAATAACTATATTTTTTAAATTATTTTTTTATTTAATTATATAATAATAAAAATAGATATGTATAGAATCTAGCACTAATTGAGTACTAATTGAATATGAAATTTTTTATTTGAGATTGTAATAATTTTATAAAAAATAAAATGAAAAACATTATGAAAAAATAATTTAAAATTAATTAATTGTTAAAAGAAAAAATTTAAAAAAATGAAAGAAAAAATACTAAAAGAAAGAGGGACCTGCTTGCACTGTTCATATGACACAGTGCAAGCGGAATTACCCCCTCAATTCTTTTGATGTTGTTAGCAATAATAAACTTGAGACACCTTATTCCTACTTGTAAATTAATATAAAACTATTCATAGATCTCAAGATATAAACTTTTGATTAATATAATTATTTGATGTGATATCAAGATTAAATAACTTATTTAAGTTCTGATTCTTTGAAAAATATAACTTCAGTTAAAGAGCTATTTATTATAAATTAATTATTCAAAATTGTTACATTCACGTACGAAAAAAAACGAAAAGGAGAGCACCGTTACATTCCAAGTCGCTATACAATCATTAGACTTGCGTCACTTGCCCATTTTTGAAACAATAATGGTTCCTAAGCCTCTCATTTACACTGCATGGCTGCATGCAGCCGTGTGTGCTATGACAGATTCGGCTCTATAAAATGCAGAAATCTTTTTTCTTTCTTTTTTTCATAAGCAATAAAAACCAATGGTTAGTCGTATACCATTTCGCAGCAATGTTTTCAAATTTGTCACTTGCAACTCGGTTAATGGCTCACCGCCATGATACATGTCTTGAATACTAACATCAGCTGGGACGCAAGCAACAACCAGCTTCTGGCAGGAGGGCTACTGGTTCTTAAACCAAAATATTGTCAATCTATTCATGGAAACAGAGGGTTGGAGGAAGATTATCAACAAGGGATATAAAAATCTACTTGTTTACTCGCTCTCGCTTTGTGGTATTGGGATCAATCACTTTGAGTCTGATAACATCATTTTCAAGAAATCAGAAGCTTCAGGACAGACAATTTGATTTTCTTTCAAGGCATGAGCTATAAAAAGGCTAATTCGTATGCTTAACTGTTCATTTCTAACCTGGAAGAATGATGACAGATTCCTCTCTCGCCAGTTTGAAGCAGATGTCAATATCATCACTGATATCTTCCAGTGGTAAGAGATTCAATTTCATCTGCATTGCAAAAGCAGTCCAATTAGTGTAACTCCATTTGTAATCCCACTCACCTGGATACATGGAGAGTTGCAAATTCTGCTCTTTATTCACCACTAGAGCCATCGATCCCTCTGGCTTGTGCGGGGAAGAGATACAAGGGATCTCCTTCATCCTATCACAACAAATATCTGAGGTCTGCTTCAATATGTTGATAATTCTCTTGAAAAAAAAACCTCATCAGTTTGCTCAAGAATGCCAGGTACTGCTGCCTAACAGACCAAAAACATTATTGACAAAGAGAACAAAATAAGCAGATGACTCCTAAAAGCTGCACAAAGTTCATAAATTGGGAAGCCTGGCCATGGAAGCAAGATATTTGCTCCTGGGCAAGCAAGCATTGCCAACGCAACATCAATAGCTTGAGTGCAATCAGATGTAATGAAAACATCATCAGATGATAACTTGTAAGGAAGATCATGAAATAGGAATTCAGCAATCGCCCTACAGAATAGTAAGCATATTAAAATCAAGAAGAAACAAATAAACCATATGATTCATTGCAGACTCTCAAAGTTGAACAAGGAGCCTTATATGTTCCTTCGGACTCTTTCTACTGCAACCAAGTAAACCAAAGGCTAAACCTAAGGCAACTCGGTACTTTAAAATTGCTTTATGACTCTTAATTTACTGTTAACTAAAATAAGAACTCAGTATTTAAGTTGTCTTTTTATTACTTTAAACTGGAAGAAAAAGAAAACATTTAAAGCCAAAAGAAACAATATTAAGTTGCTAATTGTATATTATTTCAACAGAAACCGTAGCAAATAAGTAATTAGTGCTAAATCAAGCAGGCCCAGATTGTGATTCTGGATTGACTTTAGCTGCATCTGCAATACGTAATTAAAGATAATTAAGGGTACCTAGATCATCTCTTTTTCATTACTTTCATTTGCAATCATCAGAATAAAGAAATTGAAACAAGTCAAGAGGAAGACATCATACGACTAAAACTTTAAGCAAAAGGAATTACGGCTACAATAAATTACTTCAACAAATGAGGAAGCAGAAACAGTAATTTGCTGCGCCAAAGTAAATTCATAAGACTGAAATCCATACAAACAATCTAGATTTGACTAGAGAATTAAAGTTAATTGAGCAATAACTTTAAAGAAATCCAGAATTTACAAAATCATTCTATATATACCAACGAACATCATGCAACTCGTTCCTAGTGAAAGAACAGAAAAGGAATGAAATCTAGTCCCAATGAACATCTGCATGCAACAAATTCATTCAATTGCAGAGCCAAAACGGAAGAAATATTTACTAAATTTTTACCTTCTTGTTTGAGGAAGGCCTACTGTAGGTGCATAACCATTGAACTTATCAGATTGAAGAGCATCAACAACAGCTTCTTGAGCAACATGCCTAGTGAAAGCAAGAATGAGCAGTAGGGTCACCCATGCCATGCCTGGTGAAATCACACCCCTACCATGATTCTTGTCATCATCAATGCTTTCCATTAACAAACTTAGAATTCCTTTGATGGTAATGTTTTTAGGTGTCTCCATTTCATAACCATTCACCGCTCCATTCTCCATAATTCAAGTAATTCTTTTAGTTTCCTGCTGTGTACCTTTGTTCTTGCTTCTTTAGCGTCTTGGAAACTGGGTTTTTGGTTTTCTTTTAATTTATCTGTGTGTAAATAGAGAAAATGAGTTCAGATAGATGGAAGGGGTGACAGTGAGTGCATGCAGACCACACGTTTTCCCAACTAGCCTGTCGTCTCTGCATGAGATCAAATTTGGTGGCTGTTTTGGACACCTTTGCTACAAAACCAAGAAAACGACTAACAAAATAGCTTTATGCTATTTTGTTTTTCATTTAAAAAAATATTTTTAAATTCTTTAAATATTTTTATAATTTTAAATTATTTTAATATATTAATATCAAAAATAAATTTTAAAAAATAAAAAAATTGATCCATTTCCAAACTAAAAACAATTTAAAAAATAACTTTTATCACAACCTTAAATACTATCTTTATCTTTAGGGTAGTATTTGTTTTTGATATTCAATTAAATCATTAAATTGTTTATAAAGTTATTTTAAAAGGATTACATTAATATTTTATGTGTATTTTAATAATTTTAATGTATTAAAATATAAAATAAAATTTAAACATTTTATTTTAATAATTTTTAATTAAAAAAAACTTTTATAAAAACATTTTACCTAAACATATAATTTCAGTGTTTTTCCTCCTAAAAGATTTTGAATTCAAATCTTTTTTTATGTAAAAAAACAAACAAAATTACAAGTAGTTAGCTGAATTATAAATAAGAAATATGACTCCCGCACAACAATCATGACGCAACAATTATATTAATTGAATTATTTAAAATTATATTTATTTTCATTATATGACAATGTTAAATAATAATTTTTATAATCCTTTTGCATATTTGTTTTAAGAAAACCTAGCAAAATTCATCGATCTATACCCACAATATCAATTAGTTTTTTCCAATATATTTTTGTTACATTTACCCAAGTTTATTAAGCGTAAAAAATTACAAAATTAATATACAAAATCATATTGTTATTTTATTAATATAACCTCTCTTGTATGTATAAATATAAACATTATTGATAAGTTTCATAAAAAATAAAAAAATTATTTTAATTATAATCCATTCTAAATTTTAACTTACCAAATCAGATCTTTAAACTTTCACATATATACACAATGCTTCATTTATCATAATTTTTATAATGCCAAGTTAGAAGCAAAGGTTGACAATAATTATTTTCATCACTTTAATTTAAGCTCCCATAATATTATGTATTGTTTCAATCATAGCTATAATTATAGAACTCAATTTTAAACGTGGTTTGTTTAGTTAGAAAGATAAGATATAAAGGCTACAACTTTTATGAAAGGTGATGAACCTATATATGTCATTTATATATCAAAAATTTCTCATAACAGTAACATGTAGGATTGTTCAGTAAATTCCAAGTTACACCTTTTGTTATTTTTTAGCCCATATTTAGAGTTTTGTAGCTCCCAATTACACAGAACCAATTACATTTAAAAGTTAACACTCATACCTACAACTTTAATAAAAATAAATATTTTTTATTTTATCATTTTCATAATCAAATTACATTGGACATTTAATGGTAAAGTTGTTCTTTTTTTAACTTGTAACACCTAAATGTTTTAATGTATCTCTTCATCATTCAAGACACTCATTTTTTTTCAGTAACAATTTCAAAACATCTCATAACATATCTTTATCCAATCCAAGCAACTTGGACGAAGTTCTTATCTTTATTAGATGATAAATTAAGAAACAAATGCAAGGATATAAAGTTGTCTTCACTTTTTCTTTTTTATTTTCACTTCCTCTAAAACCCTCACTTACAACCTATATTCTCTTACATCCCTTGAATTTTTAATTATTTTTTTTGGTTTTGATCTCCTAAATCCTATAAATCTATATTTCTCTTAGTATTTACCAAGAAATTTGTAAGGCTTCCTCCTCTCTTCCTAACATGCAAGACTAGTTGGAAATTGGCTTTATGTGAAGTCAAGTCTTCTATTTATATACCATAAATTCTTTATTTGTATATTAGGCCTTTATAGTTTCTTTAATTGCACATTAGCCCCTCTTTTTTTTGTAGTTACATATTAACCCCATATTTTCCCATCATTTTCACATTGACCCCAATATTTTTTTATTTGTATATTGGCTCAGTAAACTCTTCTTTTCTAATAATTTAATGCTACATTATTTCTTGTCTCATTCTTTTTTTTTTCATCCTTTTCTTTTAATTAGAGTTTTCTTTCAATTTAATCATTTATTTCTAGCTTATATTGTCTCTAAATCCACCATTAATTTATTCATTATTGAAAATTTTCAATGAATAAATGTTAGTATTTTTCTCACAAAAATATTTTATTCCAAATTCCCAAAGCTATCATCTTGCCCATATAATAATTTTTTTTCTAGTTATTTAACATATTAGATTTTTTTACTATATGTGTATATTCTATCTAGGGATTTATAATGATGAAGCTTCATTTCAAACATATCTAATGTTGATAATTGAAATTGAGAAAGAAAAAAAAACAAAATATGTGAAACCAGTATATAACCAACAATAAATAAATAAATAAATGACAAAGCACAATTTCTAAAATAAACTAATATAGAATGATGAAATTGAAAAAAAAACTAAAAAAAGAAGAAAAGGAAAGTGATTGGATTATTGAAGGGTTAAATTTAAAAACACATAAAAAAGCTAAGAAAAGAAAAAAAAATCATTATTTCAACAAATGTTATTTTATGGGTATGGCTATAATTATTTAGCCATATTTTTTTGGTAAGGGTGTTCACGATCCAGTTCGGATTTAAAAATCTAAAGGATTAAACCAAAAACAAGTTTAAATCAAACTAATTTGGTTCAAGTCAATTTTTTTGGCATTGATAAACAAGAAAAATGGAAAAGAAAAATCAATCATATTGTTCATCCAAGCCGGCTCCATAGCAACATCCAGTCAAATCAAAATTCATAACAAATAACAAGTTAAATTTTAGGTTTACTTTCTAGAGACCACTAGTACAAAGTTTACAAATTTCAGGACTATTAAAGGTTTATATAATCATTAATTTCATGACCTGTAAAATTAGTCAAAATACATATAAATATACCTGAACATTTATAATAATAAAAAAAAATCATAACAAACAAAAATAGCAGTTGCAAAGCACTCTTTCTTTCTCCGCACTAGCATTAAACAAGATCATTAATTTCACACGCTTTTTTTTCTCTGCACTAGCATTAAACAAGACCATTAATTTCAGATCTTCTAATTTGACCAAACAATACAGCATAACAAGATTTTCTCACATGTGGAAAGTGGACACAAACAGGGCATGGAAAGTGGAAACCTCGGCTTGATGCAGGATATCATCAATTACTTTCTTATATTCTGTTTATTTTTTTAGATAAATTCAAGTTTCAGTTTCAACTTTCTGAAACTGAAACAGACTAGTGATTTTTCTAATTTTTAAATCAATTTTTTATATTTTTTCTCCCGATTTGGTTTTCCAGTTGTTATTTTTTAATAGTTTGTTTGGTTTAATCATATGGTTGAATTTCTGAAAGAAAACCCTACCCTCAGGTGTTTTTGTTAATATTTTAAAGCATGATGTGGCCTTGCGAGCGTGAAAATCTACTGCCCCTTTAAATAAGATTTCTTTGTTTCATTATAAAGTTACGAGGGTAGATATGAGGGTTGGATTCCTCAGTCCCTTTTACCCGCAATTATAATATATTTCTCGCCCGTTAATTTTCAAAGGTAGATTATGATTACGATGGGCCTTGTTTTCAATATCGAGACTAAGTAACTTTTGTTGTTTTTGTTATGACCCGTGAAAAGATGGACTGATGAACATCATGCGTGATTTATCATAATACGAGGAATTTGTAAGATCGTCCATCTGAAACAACAGCTTGAACAGTTAACTGGATCGATCAAATGACTAAGATGGATATTAAAGATTCCTGCACTCTCTCAATCTTAGCATCTGCAACACTGCACTATTCAGCATCTGCTATTCTAAAAGTAAATCATTGATGCTTTCACAGTTTAAGAATAGAGGAGGCATTTGTTCCCTGCTTCAAAGATCGACTTTCATGGTGACATAAGGCAAACAAGTAAAACTACAACGTGATCTGGAGGGATTCTGAGTTTCTCACTATTGATAAATTCTCAACATCAACACTAGAAGGATACTCAAATTTCAACATTTCTTGGGATTTCAATTTGTATAAACAAAACCACTTCAAATATTACATCACCTAAAGAAGCCAACTGTTTTACAGCTGCAAAACCCTAGACTAGATACAGCAAGAGGGAGGTTAGGGGTGGGAAAAGCTCCTTTGCCACCTTGCTTTTAGCTATTCCCTGGAGAAATCTTTTTGTATAACGTCTTGAACTGTGATTGCACCTTCTTACCATAAAAATGTTAATGGTGTAAAGTGCAAGTAGCAAAAAAGTTGAACTATGGGTAGTGAATTCACATCATTAGATGTAAGTTTTTTGCAACTTTGCAGACAGAGCCTATAAACATTTGCCTCCTTTTTATTTGGGGCTCAATGAAATCAACAAAAACTCAACATCAAAAGCATAAAAAAAAAAAATTCTTAAAAATAGATATAAACATTCTGCAGTGAATAAAAATAATAAAAGAGATTGGAGGAGAAGAAATATGACGTGTAATAACAATGTCTTTGACAAGACTTATAATTTAATCTTTGTACTATGCTAACAGAGGAGATATAAAGCAGCTTTATCGATTCATGCTAAAAATCTTGAAAAAAAAGCTTGTATTTTTAACATGTTCCTCAATTGAGGAAAAAAATGAATTTTTTCTTAAAAAATCTAAAGACTTCCACAATTCTGTGTGGAATGGTATTTTAAATAATCTTTTTTAAAAAAATTTAAAAAAATATTTTTTATTTTTATTAATCATTTTGATATATTGATGTTAAAAATTATTTTTTAAAAATATATATATTACTTTAATACATTTTCAAGCAAAAACCAAATATTATCATATTCTCAAACCTCCTTTAATAATATAAATTTTTTTATTTTTTTAAAGAATCATATAATGACACAACTCATCAAATAAAAATGTTAAATTAATAAGGGATTACGCAACTAGAACAAGAGTAATTCATTCAATAAAAATTTTATAATTTGTGCTACTCTTAGCAACACAATCCAATGGTTTTTTTCACTTAAATTCATGGAAGATTGTGTTATTTTCAATACGCAAACCCTAGAATTATTACTTTTTAAGTGTAATAGTTTGTAAGATTTTGTTAAAAAAAAAATGGATGTATTTGTTTTTTACCAAAGTACTTCTCTCAAGAAAACAATTTACATTCCTTCCCTTTCATTTTCTTTACTGACATGGAATACCTGCACACTTTCTCACGCACACACGTATACTCCAAAACAGAACCCCTCTTCTCAGACACATGCATCACCCCTTCTCTCTCTTCTATGGGCCATATTATATCCATAGCTCCTATAGACAGAAAGAGAGAGAAACAGGATAGGACATAGCGGGGAAAACACAGAGATTTTCCACACCAGCCAGATCATACCTTCTCTCTCACTATTATTGATTTATTTCCCTTTTTCTACCCTTCCTCCCCATAACCCCCCACCCCTCACCCCCTTAAAACCACGCACGCTTTCACTCACTCTCTCTAGCCTAATAATTACTAGCCAAGGTGATCTCATACATTAGACAACAAAGTAACAAAACTTCTCTATATCTTGTAGAAACACAGTTTGACATTGTTTCTTGGCTTTGTTTAGACATTTTGCAGTGTGGGTTTTGATGGGTTTTTGAAGAAGTTTGGAACTTCAGCAATTTCTTTGGCTTTCTTTAACCTTTTCTCGAGCTTGACTTTCTTTTGTCAATTTATTGAAGTAGGTTTTTTTTCTCTTTCTTTTCAATGGAGAGCTTCCACCACTTTGGCGATGGTGATGCCCATTTGCCTCCTAGCTGTAGGTTTCACCTAACTAATGAGGAGCTTATCACCTACTATCTCCTCAAGAAGGTTCTTGACAGAAACTTCACTGGCAAGGCCATTGCTGAAGTTGACCTTAACAAATGTAAGCCATGGGAACTTCCGGGTAATTCATTAAGATATATTCTCTTCACTTAAACTTTCATTTTCACACAAACAGTTGCTAACTTCTGGTTTCTATATGATTTATGTTGACAAGGAAAGCTAAGATGGTAGAGAAAGAGTGGTACTTCTTTAGTTTGAGAGATAGAAATTACCCAACTGGGCTGAGAGTTAATAGAGCCACTAAAGTTGGTTATTGGAAGGCTACAAGGAAAGACAGGAAGATTCATAGCTCAAAGACTGGTGCACTTGTAGGAATGAAGAAGACTCTAGTGTTCTACAAAGGAAGAGCCCTTAAAGGAGGTAAAAGTAACTGGATTATGCATGAGTATTGCTGATTAGTACTTAAAAATGCATTTTTATCAAGGTTTTATATCATCATTTTGCACTTGAAGTATCAATAACTCCTTATCTAAAACATGTTTTATAATAATGTATTTAATAATATAAGATACTTATAATTTATGGTAAATATTTATTTTTAATGCAGGTCTATCACATAAATGAAAGGATTGATTGATGAATTTAAGAATTGAAATTAAAAGGACAAAGAGATGGCTAAACTCCGAAAAGAGATGTCGGTGGAGTCCATACCGGAACACTATTCGGTAATTGGATCATATCTAGAGCTATAGATCTCAGATTTAGATCCACTTTATATGGATGGAAAGGTAAGACATAGGCATACAACTTTCATATGGAGCCCAAGATCTAGAAAGGCCATTTTCAAGTCCAAATTGTAGCAACAACAAAGAAGCCCGAATCTGTCCTCCAGCTTGAACACTATTCAATATTTTGGTCATATCTAGAGTTCTAGAAGTCCAAATGAGCTAAAGTTTTTACACAAGACAGCTGAGACAATTGGCTACAACTTTCATGTTTCCAAGTGGTTTCAATTTTGACGTTAGCAATGACGTTTTGGGCAGACAAGAGAAGATAAGGATTGTCACCAAGTCAAAAGTTGATCACCCA